>NC_068314.1:8601786-8901786 GCF_025860055.1 Xyrauchen texanus
CTGTAACATGCAAATTGTTTCTCTGTTTTTTGTTTATATTTTGTGTATTAAGGTGGGCGAATTTTTTACTTTTTTTCCTGTGAATGTACGTATGGTTTTGTGAAATATATATTTGTAATTTGCATCTTGCCTTTCAGTGCTGGGACTAACAGAAAATGAAAAAGTATTATACAAGTTTCGGAGCCACATCTATTGATCATCATATTTTCATCTAGAGTTGATATTACTATTATTTAATTTTTCTTATTAATGCTGTAAGGGAAAATAAGATTATATTGTAACATATGTACAAAAATAATGGCAAGATGTGTGGTAATGCTCTCCATTTGAAAGTCTTTATCTTTGCTATGTTATGGTTTTTATTCCATGAAGGAAAAAAAAAAAAAAAAAGATTTTCTCTTCGTAGCAGATGACTTTTAATATCCCTTTTTTTCCTATTTATTTTGGCCTGGACTTGATTTTAATCAATACTGAAATTTATTTTCTAATGATTAATAATGAATAAAAACCTAATGAAAAAACAAAGAATTGTGTCACATCTGTTTGTATACAAAAACATGGCATTGAATTAAATAACATAGTTTTACCAAGGAAATGTTTTATGTCTCGATAATTTATTTAGTATTATATTACATAACATATTAAACTTAGATTTTAAAGTTTTTTGATTTTATGACATTACTACAATTAAGCGAACGTGGTAAATATCAAACTATGGACAAAAATTTTATCTGGGGAAGAAAAAAATAGATTGCTTTCATAAAATGAGACTGGACGCTAAAAGAAAAGAAAAGTGAATTTTTTACATTTGTTAAAAAAAAAAAGAAAATAAATAAAAAGGAGCACTTCCATTTATGTTTCTATTTTACAGATTACAATTACTTTAATAGGATTCAAAATACGTTTGTCTCTAAATTGACTCCATACTAATAATTTTCCTTTTCTCTTATTAAAATGTTTCTAGGGAATATTGTGGTACTGGTAATCATTTTAAATGTTACTTTGTCCTCAACATAACTTTACAACCTAGAAGTCTTTTTTAATATCCCTTTTAAGTTTCAAAAGCCATTTCTGTAAATATGTCATCCTCCAGGAAGTGACATGATTTTTGAGGGAAAACAACAGCACAAACATTAAAACGTATTAGCAATATAGATCTATAGATTCTATTATATTTAGTGGTATTAATTGTTTTGTTTCCTGCCTAAGCTTGACCAAAGCATAATCAGGAATTCTGGTGTCCCCTTTTATAGAAATACTTCCTTAAATAACAAACACAAGCGTACTCTTTTGTATGTTACATAGTTCAAAAGAAATTATAAAGCTAATGTGCAATTACTGAGCAAAGACTTTACAGCTTTACACAAAGGTTCGAATAAGCTGGTCCCAGTAGATGTATGGGTAATGATGTTTAATTGGAACAGTTTCATTAAAATCACATAAAACCAGCTCACGAGAAAAGCCAACATCATCATCACCACCATCCACACCACCTTAGCCACTGCTCTCGCGGCTGCCCCTCCACCCACTTTAGCTGCCTGACAAAGATCAGAAATACACAATGTCAAATAACTTTCTAGAATTTCAATACAAAAAATAAAGATGTGTTACATATCGTTGCAAATGACACAGGTTATAATATAGAAAGGAGAATTTAACTGCTTGGATCTGAATTGCGCAAAATCAAAAATTGCTTTTTTATTATTGTATGCAATTACATGAGGACTTAAAGGAATGGTTCACCCAAATATGAAAATATTGTTTATTATTTACTCACAAATAATGCAAGTTGTTATTCACTGAGAATCACTTTATTTTAAATTTATAAATATGGTGTATTGATGGATTATGCCAGATTCATTGATGCCAAAACGTCACTGGTTGTCTTGTTGATCGTAAATGAATGTGACATGCCAGTTAGATAAGATATTTGAGAGCTGCAGTGGAGGAAGATTTTCTGTGGAATATTACTTGAAGTACAGTCATGAAATTCTGCATAGCGCAAGCTGATAGGTTCCTTGAACTAGTTTATACATGTGATGTGTTAAGCCAATCAGCTTGCATGGTCTAAGCTTATAGGTTCTTTGATATGTAATCGCTTAGCCAATCAACTTGCATACTCTCTTTTTGACTAACATTTAAATTATTCAGTTTTGCAGATAAGCTGTTTTACTGCAGCATGCTGCAAAAGTTTTTCATCAGCTTGCACGGTAAGGTCAACTTTTGGCTCTTGTACATCGAAGCGCATTTTTAATGAGGTAAGACTTAGCCAAATCTTGTACTGGCACACATAGTTATCCTACAGGTAGGTCATTGGTTTAAATAAATACACACCTAGCTGATGACTGCAATGACAATCATTTTTGCCTGGTCTTCATGGAACGCTATCATATGGAGCCTGATCTCACAAAAATGAGATGAATATATTTATTGCGACATTTCTGAAAAAATTATATAACATGATTCATTACACGTATCGCAGCATTTCCGAGTTGAAATGTCCACTGTGTGGTGCTGTAAGTGAATTACTGTAAATGTTCTCCCAAACAGATGAGGTTTTCAATGTAAATGCTCTATTGAGTTGCACAAAATAGAGAAAATTGGTGCACATTTGGTGAAAAATTGGTGAATTTGAGACTGATGTGATCACCGATATTTAAACACCGTGATCAATATTTACTTTCAAAGTACACCCTGCCACAGTTTTACAAGCTATATGCTCCAGTTACATGTTTATGCCCCACACTGTAAAATCTAATTGACATTAATTGTGAAATGCTATCATTTATTTGAATTCAAAAGAGTTATGTATAGTTATGTTGTCACTATTAAATATCTTTGTGACATCCTAGCAACTAGTAAACACCATGAGGGCACCACATACAGTCATGATACATTAGAAAATAAGACAAATAAATCCACTACAAGCTCCAAAACTGCTCAAGTGAGAGATCATTAGTGTATGATATGGTTACCGTCTTGGGTGTTTTGTTAGAACACAAATTAGAACACAAACTAATTATAAATGAACTGCATGAAGACACAGTGCTGTTACTGAAGGTTAAACTTTTACTGTGCGTTCAGACCAGAGGAGGCGAGAGCATCAAAATTAGCTCTGGCTGCCCTGCCAACAACGCTATCGAAGATTTGTGGATGCTCAGACATAGTTGAAATAGGCGGCAACATTCGTTCAGAATGCTTGGTTTTGTGAAGTATATTTAAAGGCGACGCAAAACATCCAGACATGTGGACCGGTATCTTTTTGCCGACCTATCACAAGTAGCGTATATCCTCATGAAATCTTTTAAATGTGAAAGAAATTGATCGATGGCAGAAAGTAATTAAAATGATGGTTGTTTGTTACCAAAATAAAATACATTTGTAATAATAACTGTGGTCCTGCTTTTTATTTATATCCCTGTAAGCAAACAGGGACAGCTCGTATATTACAGGATAACCCACCACGGCAATAATTAATTTCTCCTCCATTTTGTCTTCAGAACTATTGTTTGGTGGGAACCAAAGTTTACACTGTTGTGTTCTTGGAGTGGAGAGCGTGCATGTTGGAATGTGAAACCAAAAGTGCTTATAATTGCTCAATGTCTCTCTATCACTACAAAAACTGTCACGACTCATGTTACATCACATATACTCAGATTTGTATTTGCATCTGCATTTATATTTGTTGTTTAATTTGTTTTTACATCTGTTCCATCTTGACCTCTCCATCACCAAGTCAAAATTACCACCATGACTCTTGAAAATGGCCAGCATATACAGTATCTCACAAAAGTGAGTACATATCTTTTCATGTGACAACACTGAAGAAATGACACTTTCTACAATGTAAAGTAGTTAGTGTACAGCTTGGATAACAATGTAAATTTGCTGTCCCCTCAAAATAACTCAACACACAGCCATTAATGTCTAAACCGCTGGCAACAAAAGTGAGTACACCCCTAAGTGAAACTGTCCAAATTGGGCCCAAAGTGTAAATATTTTGTGTGGTCACCATTATTTTCGAGCACTGCTTTAACCCTCTTGGGCACGGAGTTCACCAGAGCTTCACAGGTTGCCACTGGAGTCCTCTTCCACTCCTCCATGACAACATCACAGAGCTGGTGGATGTTAGAGACCTTGTGCTCCTCCACCTTCCGTTTGAAGATGCCCCACAGATGCTCAATAGGGTTTAGGTCTGGAGACATGCTTGGCCAGTCCATCACCTTCACCCTCAGCTTCTTTAGCAAGGCAGTAGTCACCTTGGAGTTGTGTTTGGGGTCGTTATCATGCTGGAATACTGCCCTGCGGCCCAGTCTCCAAAGGGAGGGGATCAAGCTCTGCTTCAGTATGTCACAGTACATGTTGGCATTCATGGTTCCCTCAATGAACTGTAGCTCCCCAGTGCCGGCAGCACTCATGCAGCCCCAGACCATGACACTCCCACCAACATGCTTGACTGTAGGCAAGACACACTTGTCTTTGTACTCCTCACCTGGTTTCCACCACACACGCTTGACACCATCTGAACCAAATAAGTTTATCTTGGTCTCATCAGACCACAGGACATGGTTCCAGTAATCCATGTCCTTAGTCTGCTTGTCTTCAAAAACTGTTTGCGGGCTTTCTTGTGCATCATCTTTAGAAGAGGCTTCCTTCTGGGACAACAGCCATGTAGACCAATTTGATGCAGTGTGTGGCATGTGGTCTGAGCACTGACAAGCTGACCCCCCACCCCTTCAACCTCTGCAGCAATGCTGGCAGCACTCATACATCTATTTCCCAAAGACAACCTCTGGATATGATGCTGAGCATGTGCACTCAACTTCTTTGGTCGATCATGGTGAGGCCTGTTCTGAGTGGAACCTGTCCTGTTAAACCACTGTATGGTTTTGGCCACCATGCTGCAACTCAGTGTCAGGGTCTTGGCATTCTTCTTATTTCCTAGGCCATCTTTATGTAGAGCAACAATTCTTTTTGCTATGCAAGGCGCTAGCCAGCCATTGGGAGCAACTTGGGTTCAGTGTCTTGCCCAAGGACACTTTGGCATGTGGAGTCATGTGGGCTGGGATTCGAACCACCAATCCTGCAATTAGTGGCCGATCCGCTCTACCAACTGAGCCACAGCCGCCCTATGAGGTGCCATGTTGAACTTCCAGTGACAAGTATGAGAGAGTGTGAGAGCGATGACACCAAATTTACATGACACCTGCTCCCCATTCACACCTGAGACCTTGTAACACTAACGAGTCACATGACACTGGGGAGGGAAAATGGCTAATTGGGCCCAATTTGGACATTTTCACTTAGGGGTGTACTCACTTTTGCTGCCACCGGTTTAGACATTAATAGCTGTGTGTTGAGTTATTTTGAGGAGACAGCAAATTTACACTGTCATACAAGCTGTACACTAACTACTTTACATTGTAGCAAAGTGTAATTTCTTCAGTGTTGTCACATGAAAAGATATAATCAAATATTTACAAAAATGTGAGGGGTGTACTCACTTTTGTGAGATACTGTACATCTGAATTACAGCATATCTGAAAGTGTAAATTTACAAATGCTTAGAATTGCCAGTAACTCACCCTCCACCTGCCATAATGTCATGCTTTGAGGGCTGAGCAAGTGCTTATTCATTGGAGTAGAAGTGTGTGATTTGATGTGTTTTGCAATTAAAAAAAGATCAGCCCTAATCAGGCCAATCACCATTCACAGACTTTAGATGAAGATCGGCTGATCGCTATTGATTCAGCTCTAGTTTTAAATGAAAAAACCTCTACCTTCCTATGCTAAACCTTAAACCAAAAACTAACCGATAGTGTTACAAAAGCCTCTTCAGTTGAGCATATGCACCACTTGATTACATTTGATTAAGCTTGTAAATTGATTTGGTTAAGTAATTCTTTAAGTCGTGCACTGTAGTGTTCTGATGTGATGAGATTGCATTATGAACTAGATGGGTACATTTCCTGAAGAAAATGTGAGTGGTGCTTGCCGTGGCAAAACTCGGCAAACAGCGTGTCGTAACTCGAAAAGAACAAAAATCGCGGTCGTACATAAATCAACCCGGAAGTCTGTACGATTTTCTGGGGCAGAAATATGTGATTTGTTGCTCGGTTGCTAGGGTAAGCCCGTGTGGTTGCTATGCAGTTACCAAGGTGATACAATACGCGGCTCCTTTCCACCCCGAGCGAAACAAGTCAACCCGGAAGTCTGTACGTTTTTCTGATGCAGAGATATGTGATTTGTTACTCTGTTGCTAGGGTAACCCCATGTGGTTGCTAGGCAGTTACCGTAGTGATACTTATCAAGTGTCCTTGCCATCCTGATTGAAATAAGTCAACCCAGAAGTCTCTCTGATTTTCTGGTGCAGAGATGTAGTTGTAGCTAAACGGTTGCCAGGGTACTCTGTTTGGTTGCTAGGGAGTGGCTTTGCAGCGGCCAATCGTGAAAGTCCAAAGGCTGCTTGTCAGTATGAATGATATAAACCAACTCCCATGCCTCTGTGACATTCATAATGGAAGATATCCCTCTATGGATTTTGTTGCTAAGGTGCTCGACAATGGTTGCTAGGGAGGGGCTAGGAAGTGTTGAGGTGATTCATGATTGGCTGTTTGCTGCCCCGAGTCAAACGAGACCACCCTTGTGTTTCTATGACGCTTATATCCGGAGATATCCCTTTGATGTTTTTCATTAGAAGTCTATGGGAGTTGTTGCTAAGGTGCTCTAAATTGTTGCTAGGGCGTGGCTTGATAGCTTCGCAATGATCCCGAGAGACTGATTGGTCATCTGAGTAAAATGAGCCCGGCCCCTTGTCTCTACGACACTGTGATCCAGAGCTATGTTCAATAAAAAATCCCTATTTCATGGTCCGTCCTACACCATTGTAAGTCAATGGGGGGCAACTTTGGGCTGCTCCTGCCCCCAAGGGGTGCAACTTTTACCCCATATTGAGGCATGCTCTTACAGAGCCTGCCAGCCTCTTCAAATGTAGCAAATCACACGTTTCTGCGAAATCCTCGCTCGGAGCTGTGACGCGTCAAAGTTTGTCGCAATGTTAAGTCTATGGGATTTTTCGGCCGCTTTTTTGCCCCTGGGGCAAATACCGTACCCGATAAGCTTATAAAAGTCATAGCACACGTGTCCTCAATAGGCCGTTCGATTTGATACCTCATTAGTGGGTCTACGCTAAGCGGAGCTGGGACGAGTTAGGTGCCGAAGTTTTGTTAAGAGATATAATAATAATAACTAGATAGGTACATTTCCTGAAGAAAATGTGAGTGGTGCTTGCCGTGGCAAAACTCGATCAAACAGCATGTTGTAACTGGAAAAGAACAAAAATTATGGTCATAAATAAATCAACCCAGAAGTCTGTACGATTTTCTGGTGCAGAAATATGTGATTTGTTACTCGGTTGCTAGGGTAAGCCCATGTGGTTGCTATGCAGTTACCAAGGTAATACAATACATGGCTCCTTTCCATCCTGAGTGAAATAAGTCAACCCGGAAGTCTGTAGTGTTTTCTGGTGCAGAGATATGTGATTTGTTACTCGGTTGCTAGGGTAACCCCATCTGGTTGCTAGGCAGTTACCATAGTGATACTAATCAAGTCTCCTTGCCATCCTGATTGAAATAAATCAACCCGGAAGTCTCTATGTTTTTGTGATGCAGAGATATGTGATTTGTTACTCGGTTGCTAGGGTAACCCCATCTGGTTGCTAGGCAGTTACCATAGTGATACTAATCAAGTGTCCTTGCCATCCTGATTGAAATAAGTCAACCCGGAAGTCTCTACGTTTTCTGATGCAGAGATATGTGATTTGTTACTCGGTTGCTAGGGTAAGCCCATCTGGTTGCTAGGCAGTTACCATAGTGATACTAATGAAGTCTCCTTGCCATCCTGATTGAAATAAGTCAACCCGGAAGTCTCTACTGTTTTTGTGATGCAGAGATATGTGATTTGTTACTCGGTTGCTAGGGTAACCCCATCTGGTTGCTAGGCAGTTACCATAGTGATACTAATCAAGTGTCCTTGCCATCCTGATTGAAATAAGTCAACCCGGAAGTCTCTACGTTTTTCTGATGCAGAGATATGTGATTTGTTACTTCGGTTGCTAGGGTAACCCCATCTGGTTGCTAGGCAGTTACCATAGTGATACTAATGAAGTCTCCTTGCCATCCTGATTGAAATAAGTCAACCCGGAAGTCTCTACGTTTTTGTGATGCAGAGATATGTGATTTGTTACTCGGTTGCTAGGGTAACCCCATCTGGTTGCTAGGCAGTTACCATAGTGATACTAATGAAGTGTCCTTGCCATCCTGATTGAAATAAGTCAACCCGGAAGTCTCTACGTTTTTCTGATGCAGAGATATGTGATTTGTTACTCGGTTGCTAGGGTAACCCCATCTGGTTGCTAGGCAGTTACCATAGTGATACTAATCAAGTCTCCTTGCCATCCTGATTGAAATAAATCAACCCAGAAGTCTCTCTGATTTTCTGGTGTAGAGATATGTGTTTTGTTACTCGGTTGCTAGGGTACTATGTGTAGTTGCTAGGGAGTGGCTTGGCAGCTGCCAATCATGAATCTCCAAAGGCTGCTTGTCAGTATGAATGATATAAACCAACTCCCATGCCTCTGTGACATTCAGAATGGAAGATATCCCTCTATGGATTTTGGTTGTTAAGGTGCTCGACAATGGTTGCTAGGGAGGGGCTAGGAAGTGTTGAAGTGATGCATGATTGGCTGTTTGCTGTCCGAGTCAAACGAGACCACCCTTGTGTTTCTATGACACTTCTATCCGGAGATATCCCTTTGATCTGTTTCAATAGAAGTCTATGGGACTTGTTGCTAAGGTGCTCTTAATGGTTGCTAGGGCGTGGCTTGATAGCTTCACAATGATCCTGAGAGACTGATTGGTCGTCTGAGTAAAATGAGCCCACCCCTCGTCTCTATGACACTGTGATCCAGAGCTATGTTCAATACAAATCCCTATGCCTTTTCATTTCATGGGCCGTCCTACACCATTATAAGTCAATTGGGGCATTTTTGGGCAGCTCCTGCCCCCAGGGTGCAACTTTTACCCCATATTGAGGTATGCTCTTACAGAGCCTGCCAGCCTCTTCAAATGTGGCAAATCACACGTTTCTCTGAAATCCTCAGCTTGGAGCTGTGGCGTCAAAGTTTGTCTCAATGTTAAGTCTATGGGATTTTTCGGCTGCTTTTTGCCCCTGGGGCAAATACCGTACCCGATAAGCTATAAAAGTCATAGCACACGTGTCCTCAATAGGCCGTTCGATTTGACACCTCATTAGTGGGTCTACGCCAAGCGGTGCGGGACGAGTTAGGTGCCGAAGTTTTGTTAAGAGATAATAAAAATAAAAATAAAAGTATAATAAGTATGTGAGATTACAATAGTGATGCTGCAAGCACCACTAACTAGATAGGTACATTTCCTGAAGAAAATGTGAGTGGTGCTTGCCGTGGCAAAACTAGTCAAATAGCCTGCTTGAAAAGAACAGAAATTGTGGTCATAAATAAATCAACCCAGAAGTCTGTATAATGTTCTGGTGCAGAAATATGTGATTTGTTACTAGGTTGCTAGGGTAACCCCATGTGGTTGCTAGGCAGTTACCATAGTGATACTAATCAAGTGTCCTTGCCATCCTGATTGAAATAAGTCAACCCGGAAGTCTCTATGTTTTTGTGATGCAGAGATATGTGATTTGTTACTCGGTTGCTAGGGTAAGCCCATCTGGTTGCTAGGCAGTTACCATAGTGATACTAATGAAGTCTCCTTTCCATCCTGATTGAAATAAGTCAACCCGGAAGTCTCTCGTTTTCTGATGCAGAGATATGTGATTTGTTACTTTCGGTTGCTAGGGTAACCCCATCTGGTTGCTAGGCAGTTACCATAGTGATACTAATCAAGTGTCCTTGCCATCCTGATTGAAATAAATCAACCCAGAAGTCTCTCTGATTTTCTGGTGCAGAGATATAGTTACTGCTAAGCGGTTGCTAGGGTACTCTGTTTAGTTGCTAGGGAGTGGCTTGGCAGCTGCCAATCATGAATCTCCAAAGGCTGCTTGTCAGTATGAATGATATAAACCAACTCCCATGCCTCTGTGACATTCAGAATGGAAGATATCCCTCTATGGATTTTGGTTGTTAAGGTGCTCGACAATGGTTGCTAGGGAGGGGCTAGGAAGTGTTGATTTGATGCATGATTGGCTGTTTGCTGTCCGAGTCAAGCGAGACCACCCTTGTGTTTCTATGACACTTCTATCCGGAGATATCCCTTTGATCTGTTTCAATAGAAGTCTATGGGACTTGTTGCTAAGGTGCTCTTAATGGTTGCTAGGGCGTGGCTTGATAGCTTCACAATGATCCTGAGAGACTGATTGGTCGTCTGAGTAAAATGAGCCCACCCCTCGTCTCTATGACACTGTGATCCAGAGCTATGTTCAATACAAATCCCTATGCCTTTTCATTTCATGGGCAGTCCTACACCATTATAAGTCAATTGGGGCATTTTTGGGCAGCTCCTGCCCCCAGGAGTGCAACTTTTACCCCATATTGAGGTATGCTCTTACAGAGCCTGCCAGCCTCTTCAAATGTGGCAAATCACTGCGTTTCTCTGAAATCCTAAGCTTGGAGCTGTGGCGTCAAAGTTTGTCTCAATGTTAAGTCTATGGGATTTTTAGGCTGCTTTTTTGCCCCTGGGGCAAATACCGTACCCCGATAAACATAAAAGTCATAGCACACGTGTCCTCAATAGGCCGTTCGATTTGACACCTCATTAGGTGGGTCTCACTAAGCGGTCTTGGGGACGAGTTAGGTGCGAAGTTTTGTTAAGAGATATAAAATAATAAGAAAAATAATAAATATACTGAAGCAATAACTAGATAGGTACATTTCCTGAAGAAAATGTGAGTGGTGCTTGCAGTGGCAAAACTAGATCAAACAGCATGTTGTAACTGGAAAAGAACAAAAATTATGGTCATAAATAAATCAACCCAGAAGTCTGTGCGATTTTCTGGTGCAGAAATATGTGATTTGTTACTTTCGGTTGCTAGGGTAAGCCCATGTGGTTGCTATGCAGTTACCAAGGTAATACAATACATGGCTCCTTTCCATCCTGAGTGAAATAAGTCAACCCGGAAGTCTGTAGTGTGTTCTGGTGCAGAGATATGTGATATGTTGCTTTCGGTTGCTAGGGTAACTCCATCTGGTTGCTAGGCAGTTACCATAGTGATACTAATCAAGTCTCCTGGCCATCCTGATTAAAATAAATCAACCCGGAAGTCTCTATGTTTTTGTGATGCAGAGATATGTGATTTGTTACTCGGTTGCTAGGGTAACCCCATCTGGTTGCTAGGCAGTTACCATAGTGATACTAATCAAGTGTCCTTGCCATCCTTATTGAAATAAGTCAACCCGGAAGTCTCTACGTTTTCTGATGCAGAGATATGTGATTTGTTACTCGGTTGCTAGGGTAAGCCCATCTGGTTGCTAGGCAGTTACCATAGTGATACTAATGAAGTCTCCTTGCCATCCTGATTGAAATAAGTCAACCCGGAAGTCTCTATGTTTTTGTGATGCAGAGATATGTGATTTTTTACTCGGTTGCTAGGGTAACCCCATCTGGTTGCTAGGCAGATACCATAGTGATACTAATCAAGTGTCCTTGCCATCCTTATTGAAATAAGTCAACCCGGAAGTCTCTACGTTTTTCTGATGCAGAGATATGTGATTTGTTACTTCGGTTGCTAGGGTAAGCCCATCTGGTTGCTAGGCAGTTACCATAGTGATACTAATGAAGTCTCCTTGCCATCCTGATTGAAATAAGTCAACCCGGAAGTCTCTATGTTTTTGTGATGCAGAGATATGTGATTTGTTACTTTCGGTTGCTAGGGTAAGCCCATCTGGTTGCTAGGCAGTTACCATAGTGATACTAATGAAGTGTCCTTGCCATCCTGATTGAAATAAGTCAACCCGGAAGTCTCTACGTTTTTCTGATGCAGAGATATGTGATTTGTTACTTTCGGTTGCTAGGGTAACCCCATCTGGTTGCTAGGCAGTTAACATAGTGATACTTATCAAGTCTCCTTGCCATCCTGATTGAAATAAATCAACCCAGAAGTCTCTCTGATTTTCTGGTGCAGAGATATAGTTACTGCTAAGCGGTTGCTAGGGTACTCTGTGTAGTTGCTAGGGAGTGGCTTGGCAGCTGCCAATCATGAATCTCCAAAGGCTGCTTGTCAGTATGAATGATATAAACCAACTCCCATGCCTCTGTGACATTCAGAATGGAAGATATCCC
The DNA here is from genome assembly GCF_025860055.1 of Xyrauchen texanus. NCBI lineage: Eukaryota > Metazoa > Chordata > Actinopteri > Cypriniformes > Catostomidae > Xyrauchen > Xyrauchen texanus. The sequence goes on from NC_068314.1 coordinate 8,614,107, forward strand.
TCTATGGATTTTGGTTGTTAAGGTGCTCGACAATGGTTGCTAGGGAGGGGCTAGGAAGTGTTGAAGTGATGCATGATTGGCTGTTTGCTGTCGAGTCAAGCAGAGACCACCCTTGTGTTTCTATGACACTTCTATCCGGAGATATCCCTTTGATCTGTTTCAATAGAAGTCTATGGGACTTGTTGCTAAGGTGCTCTTAATGGTTGCTAGGGCGTGGCTTGATAGCTTCACAATGATCCAGAGAGACTGATTGGTTGTCTGAGTAAAATGAGCCCACCCCTCGTCTCTATGACACTGTGATCCAGAGCTATGTTCAATACAAATCCCTATGCCTTTTTCATTTCATGGGCGTCCTACACCATTATAAGTCAATTGGGGCATTTTGGGCAGCTCCTGCCCCCAGGAGTGCAACTTTTACCCCATATTGAGGTATGCTCTTACAGAGCCTGCCAGCCTCTTCAAATGTGGCAAATCACTGCGTTTCTCTGAAATCCTAAGCTTGGAGCTGTGGCCGTCAAAGTTTGTCTCAATGTTAAGTCTATGGGATTTTTAGGCGCTTTTTTGCCCCTGGGGCAAATACCGTACCCCGATAAACATAAAAGTCATAGCACACGTGTCCTCAATAGGCGTTCGATTTGACACCTCATTAGGTGGGTCTCGCTAAGCGGTCTTGGGACGAGTTAGGTGCGAAGTTTTGTTAAGAGATATAAATAAAAATAAAAATAAAAAGTAATAAATAACTAGATAGGGTACATTTCCTGAAGAAAATGTGAGTGGTGCTTGCCGTGGCAAAACTAGATCAAACAGCATGTTGTAACTTGAAAAGAACAAAAATTATGGTCATAAATAAATCAACCCAGAAGTCTGTACGATTTTCTGGTGCAGAAATATGTGATTTGTTACTCGGTTGCTAGGGTAAGCCCATGTGGTTGCTATGCAGTTACCAAGGTAATACAATACATGGCTCCTTTCCATCCTGAGTGAAATAAGTCAACCCGGAAGTCTGTAGTGTGTTCTGGTGCAGAGATATGTGATTTGTTACTTTCGGTTGCTAGGGTAACCCCATCTGGTTGCTAGGCAGTTACCATAGTGATACTAATCAAGTCTCCTGGCCATCCTGATTAAAATAAATCAACCGGAAGTCTCTATGTTTTTGTGATGCAGAGATATGTGATTTGTTACTCGGTTGCTAGGGTAACCCCATCTGGTTGCTAGGCAGTTACCATAGTGATACTAATCAAGTGTCCTTGCCATCCTGATTGAAATAAGTCAACCGGAGTCTCTACGTTTTCTGATGCAGAGATATGTGATTTGTTACTCGGTTGCTAGGGTAACCCATCTGGTTGCTAGGCAGTTACCATAGTGATACTAATGAAGTGTCCTTGCCATCCTGATTGAAATAAGTCAACCCGGAAGTCTCTACGTTTTCTGATGCAGAGATATGTGATTTGTTACTCGGTTGCTAGGGTAACCCCATCTGGTTGCTAGGCAGTTACCATAGTGATACTAATCAAGTGTCCTTGCCATCCTGATTGAAATAAGTCAACCCGGAAGTCTCTATGTTTTCTGATGCAGAGATATGTGATTTGTTACTTTCGGTTGCTAGGGTAAGCCCATCTGGTTGCTAGGCAGTTACCATAGTGATACTAATGAAGTCTCCTTGCCATCCTGATTGAAATAAGTCAACCCGGAAGTCTCTATGTTTTCTGATGCAGAGATATGTGATTTGTTACTTTCGGTTGCTAGGGTAACCCCATCTGGTTGCTAGGCAGTTACCATAGTGATACTAATCAAGTGTCCTTGCCATCCTGATTGAAATAAGTCAACCCGGAAGTCTCTCGTTTTCTGATGCAGAGATATGTGATTTGTTACTCGGTTGCTAGGGTAAGCCCATCTGGTTGCTAGGCAGTTACCATAGTGATACTAATGAAGTCTCCTTGCCATCCTGATTGAAATAAGTCAACCCGGAAGTCTCTATGTTTTTGTGATGCAGAGATATGTGATTTGTTACTTCGGTTGCTAGGGTAAGCCCATCTGGTTGCTAGGCAGTTACCATAGTGATACTAATGAAGTGTCCTTGCCATCCTGATTGAAATAAGTCAACCGGAAGTCTCTACGTTTTCTGATGCAGAGATATGTGATTTGTTACTTTCGGTTGCTAGGGTAACCCCATCTGGTTGCTAGGCAGTTAACATAGTGATACTTATCAAGTCTCCTTGCCATCCTGATTGAAATAAATCAACCCAGAAGTCTCTCTGATTTTCTGGTGCAGAGATATAGTTACTGCTAAGCGGTTGCTAGGGTACTCTGTGTAGTTGCTAGGGAGTGGCTTGGCAGCTGCCAATCATGAATCTCAAAGGCTGCTTGTCAGTATGAATGATATAAACCAACTCCCATGCCTCTGTGACATTCAGAATGGAAGATATCCCTCTATGGATTTTGGTTGTTAAGGTGCTTCGACAATGGTTGCTAGGGAGGGGCTAGGAAGTGTTGATGTGATGCATGATTGGCTGTTTGCTGTCCGAGTCAAGCAGAGACCACCCTTGTGTTTCTATGACACTTCTATCCGGAGATATCCCTTTGATCTGTTTCAATAGAAGTCTATGGGACTTGTTGCTAAGGTGCTCTTAATGGTTGCTAGGGCGTGGCTTGATAGCTTCACAATGATCCTGAGAGACTGATTGGTCGTCTGAGTAAAATGAGCCCACCCCTCGTCTCTATGACACTGTGATCCAGAGCTATGTTCAATACAAATCCCTATGCCTTTTCATTTCATGGGCCGTCCTACACCATTATAAGTCAATTGGGGCATTTTGGGCAGCTCCTGCCCCCAGGGGTGCAACTTTTACCCCATATTGAGGTATGCTCTTACAGAGCCTGCCAGCCTCTTCAAATGTGGCAAATCACTGCGTTTCTCTGAAATCCTAAGCTTGGAGCTGTGGCGTCAAAGTTTGTCTCAATGTTAAGTCTATGGGATTTTTAGGCGCTTTTTTGCCCCTGGGGCAAATACCGTACCCCGATAAACATAAAAGTCATAGCACGCGTGTCCTCAATAGGCGTTCGATTTGACACCTCATTAGGTGGGTCTCGCTAAGCGGTCTTGGGGCGAGTTAGGTGCGAAGTTTTGTTAAGAGATATAATAAAATAAAAATAAAAGTATAATAAGTATGTGAGATTACAATAGTGATGCTTTGCAAGCACCACTAACTAGATAGGTACATTTCCTGAAGAAAATGTGAGTGGTGCTTGCAGTGGCAAAACTAGATCAAACAGCATGTTGTAACTTGAAAAGAACAGAAATTGTGGTCATAAATAAATCAACCCAGAAGTCTGTATAATTTTCTGGTGCAGAAATATGTGATTTGTTACTAGGTTGCTAGGGTAAGCCCATGTGGTTGCTATGCAGTTACCAAGGTAATACAATACATGGCTCCTTTCCATCCTGAGTGAAATAAGTCAACCCGGAAGTCTGTAGTGTTTTCTGGTGCAGAGATATGTGATTTGTTACTTTCGGTTGCTAGGGTAACCCCATCTGGTTGCTAGGCAGTTACCATAGTGATACTAATCAAGTCTCCTTGCCATCCTGATTGAAATAAATCAACCCGGAAGTCTCTACGTTTTCTGATGCAGAGATATGTGATTTGTTACTTCGGTTGCTAGGGTAACCCCATCTGGTTGCTAGGCAGTTACCATAGTGATACTAATCAAGTGTCCTTGCCATCCTGATTGAAATAAGTCAACCCGGAAGTCTCTATGTTTTCTGATGCAGAGATATGTGATTTGTTACTCGGTTGCTAGGGTAACCCCATCTGGTTGCTAGGCAGTTACCATAGTGATACTAATCAAGTGTCCTTGCCATCCTGATTGAAATAAATCAACCCGGAAGTCTCTATGATTTTCTGATGCAGAGATATGTGATTTGTTACTCGGTTGCTAGGGTAACCCCATCTGGTTGCTAGGCAGTTACCATAGTGATACTAATCAAGTGCTCCTTGCCATCCTGAGTGAAATAAGTCAACCCGGAAGTCTCTATGATTTTCTGATGCAGAGATATGTGATTTGTTACTTTCGGTTGCTAGGGTAACCCCATCTGGTTGCTAGGCAGTTACCATAGTGATAGCTAATCAAGTGTCCTTGCCATCCTGATTGAAATAAGTCAACCCGGAAGTCTCTACGTTTTTCTGATGCAGAGATATGTGATTTGTTACTTTCGGTTGCTAGGGTAACCCCATCTGGTTGCTAGGCAGTTACCATAGTGATACTAATCAAGTGTCCTTGCCATCCTGATTGAAATAAATCAACCCGGAAGTCTGTACTGCTTTTCTGGTGCAGAGATATGTGATTTGTTACTCGGTTGCTAGGGTAACCCCATCTGGTTGCTAGGCAGTTACCATAGTGATACTAATCAAGTGTCCTTGCCATCCTGATTGAAATAAATCAACCTGGAAGTCTGTACTGTTTTCTGGTGCAGAGATATGTGATTTGTTACTCGGTTGCTAGGGTAACCCCATCTGGTTGCTAGGCAGTTACCATAGTGATACTAATCAAGTGTCCTTGCCATCCTGATTGAAATAAGTCAACCCGGAAGTCTCTATGTTTTCTGATGCAGAGATATGTGATTTGTTACTTCGGTTGCTAGGGTAAGCCCATCTGGTTGCTAGGCAGTTACCATAGTGATACTAATCAAGTGTCCTTGCCATCCTGATTGAAATAAGTCAACCCGGAAGTCTGTACGTTTTTCTGATGCAGAGATATGTGATTTGTTACTTTCGGTTGCTAGGGTAACCCCATCTGGTTGCTAGGCAGTTACCATAGTGATACTAATCAAGTGTCCTTGCCATCCTGATTGAAATAAGTCAACCCGGAAGTCTCTATGTTTTTGTGATGCAGAGATATGTGATTTGTTACTTTCGGTTGCTAGGGTAAGCCCATCTGGTTGCTAGGCAGTTACCATAGTGATACTAATGAAGTGTCCTTGCCATCCTGATTGAAATAAGTCAACCCGGAAGTCTCTCGTTTTTCTGATGCAGAGATATGTGATTTGTTACTTTCGGTTGCTAGGGTAACCCCATCTGGTTGCTAGGCAGTTACCATAGTGATACTAATCAAGTCTCCTTGCCATCCTGATTGAAATAAATCAACCCAGAAGTCTCTCTGATTTTCTGGTGCAGAGATATAGTTACTGCTAAGCGGTTGCTAGGGTACTCTGTTTAGTTGCTAGGGAGTGGCTTGGCAGCTGCCAATCATGAATCTCCAAAGGCTGCTTGTCAGTATGAATGATATAAACCAACTCCCATGCCTCTGTGACATTCAGAATGGAAGATATCCCTCTATGGATTTTGGTTGTTAAGGTGCTCGACAATGGTTGCTAGGGAGGGGCTAGGAAGTGTTGATGTGATGCATGATTGGCTGTTTGCTGTCGAGTCAAGCGAGACCACCCTTGTGTTTCTATGACACTTCTATCGGAGATATCCCTTTGATCTGTTTCAATAGAAGTCTATGGGACTTGTTGCTAAGGTGCTCTTAATGGTTGCTAGGGCGTGGCTTGATAGCTTCACAATGATCCTGAGAGACTGATTGGTTGTCTGAGTAAAATGAGCCCACCCCTCGTCTCTATGACACTGTGATCCAGAGCTATGTTCAATACAAATCCCTATGCCTTTTCATTTCATGGGCGTCCTACACCATTATAAGTCAATTGGGGCATTTTTGGGCAGCTCCTGCCCCCAGAGGTGCAACTTTTACCCCATATTGAGGTATGCTCTTACAGAGCCTGCCAGCCTCTTCAAATGTGGCAAATCACTGCGTTTCTCTGAAATCCTAAGCTTGGAGCTGTGGCGTCAAAGTTTGTCTCAATGTTAAGTCTATGGGATTTTTAGGCGCTTTTTTGCCCCTGGGGCAAATACCGTACCCGATAAACATAAAAGTCATAGCACGCGTGTCCTCAATAGGCCGTTCGATTTGACACCTCATTAGGTGGGTCTCATAAGCGGTCTTGGGGCGAGTTAGGTGCGAAGTTTTGTTAAGAGATAAATAAAAATAATAAGATAAATAGTAGTGAAACATAACTAGATAGGTACATTTCCTGAAGAAAATGTGAGTGGTGCTTGCCGTGGCAAAACTAGATCAAACAGCATGTTGTAACTTGAAAAGAACAAAAATTATGGTCATAAATAAATCAACCCAGAAGTCTGTACGATTTTCTGGTGCAGAAATATGTGATTTGTTACTAGGTTGCTAGGGTAAGCCCATGTGGTTGCTATGCAGTTACCAAGGTAATACAATACATGGCTCCTTTCCATCCTGAGTGAAATAAGTCAACCCGGAAGTCTGTAGTGTTTTCTGGTGCAGAGATATGTGATTTGTTACTTTCGGTTGCTAGGGTAACCCCATCTGGTTGCTAGGCAGTTACCATAGTGATACTAATCAAGTGTCCTTGCCATCCTGATTGAAATAAGTCAACCCGGAAGTCTCTACGATTTTCTGATGCAGAGATATGTGATTTGTTACTTGGTTGCTAGGGTAACCCCATCTGGTTGCTAGGCAGTTACCATAGTGATACTAATCAAGTGTCCTTGCCATCCTGATTGAAATAAATCAACCCAGAAGTCTCTACGTTTTCTGATGCAGAGATATGTGATTTGTTACTCGGTTGCTAGGGTAAGCCCATCTGGTTGCTAGGCAGTTACCATAGTGATACTAATCAAGTGTCCTTGCCATCCTGATTGAAATAAGTCAACCCGGAAGTCTCTATGTTTTCTGATGCAGAGATATGTGATTTGTTACTTTCGGTTGCTAGGGTAACCCCATCTGGTTGCTAGGCAGTTACCATAGTGATACTAATCAAGTGTCCTTGCCATCCTGATTGAAATAAGTCAACCGGAAGTCTCTATGTTTTCTGATGCAGAGATATGTGATTTGTTACTTTCGGTTGCTAGGGTAACCCCATCTGGTTGCTAGGCAGTTACCATAGTGATACTAATCAAGTGTCCTTGCCATCCTGATTGAAATAAGTCAACCCGGAAGTCTCTACGTTTTCTGATGCAGAGATATGTGATTTGTTACTTTCGGTTGCTAGGGTAACCCCATCTGGTTGCTAGGCAGTTACCATAGTGATACTAATCAAGTGTCCTTGCCATCCTGATTGAAATAAATCAACCCGGAAGTCTCTACGTTTTTCTGGTGCAGAGATATGTGATTTGTTACTCGGTTGCTAGGGTAACCCCATCTGGTTGCTAGGCAGTTACCATAGTGATACTAATCAAGTGTCCTTGCCATCCTGATTGAAATAAATCAACCCGGAAGTCTCTACTGTTTTCTGGTGCAGAGATATGTGATTTGTTACTTGGTTGCTAGGGTAACCCCATCTGGTTGCTAGGCAGTTACCATAGTGATACTAATCAAGTGTCCTTGCCATCCTGATTGAAATAAGTCAACCGGAAGTCTCTATGTTTTCTGATGCAGAGATATGTGATTTGTTACTCGGTTGCTAGGGTAACCCCATCTGGTTGCTAGGCAGTTACCATAGTGATACTAATCAAGTGTCCTTGCCATCCTGATTGAAATAAGTCAACCCGGAAGTCTCTACGTTTTTCTGATGCAGAGATATGTGATTTGTTACTCGGTTGCTAGGGTAAGCCCATCTGGTTGCTAGGCAGTTACCATAGTGATACTAATCAAGTGTCCTTGCCATCCTGATTGAAATAAGTCAACCGGAAGTCTCTATGTTTTTGTGATGCAGAGATATGTGATTTGTTACTTCGGTTGCTAGGGTAAGCCCATCTGGTTGCTAGGCAGTTACCATAGTGATACTAATGAAGTGTCCTTGCCATCCTGATTGAAATAAGTCAACCCGGAAGTCTCTACGTTTTTCTGATGCAGAGATATGTGATTTGTTACTTTCGGTTGCTAGGGTAACCCCATCTGGTTGCTAGGCAGTTACCATAGTGATACTAATCAAGTCTCCTTGCCATCCTGATTGAAATAAATCAACCCAGAAGTCTCTCTGATTTTCTGGTGCAGAGATATAGTTACTGCTAAGCGGTTGCTAGGGTACTCTGTTTAGTTGCTAGGGAGTGGCTTGGCAGCTGCCAATCATGAATCTCCAAAGGCTGCTTGTCAGTATGAATGATATAAACCAACTCCCATGCCTCTGTGACATTCAGAATGGAAGATATCCCTCTATGGATTTTGGTTGTTAAGGTGCTCGACAATGGTTGCTAGGGAGGGGCTAGGAAGTGTTGATGTGATGCATGATTGGCTGTTTGCTGTCCGAGTCAAGCGAGACCACCCTTGTGTTTCTATGACACTTCTATCCGGAGATATCCCTTTGATCTGTTTCAATAGAAGTCTATGGGACTTGTTGCTAAGGTGCTCTTAATGGTTGCTAGGGCGTGGCTTGATAGCTTCACAATGATCCTGAGAGACTGATTGGTCGTCTGAGTAAAATGAGCCCACCCCTCGTCTCTATGACACTGTGATCCAGAGCTATGTTCAATACAAATCCCTATGCCTTTTTCATTTCATGGGCAGTCCTACACCATTATAAGTCAATTGGGGCATTTTGGGCAGCTCCTGCCCCCAGGGGTGCAACTTTTACCCCATATTGAGGTATGCTCTTACAGAGCCTGCCAGCCTCTTCAAATGTGGCAAATCACTGCGTTTCTCTGAAATCCTAAGCTTGGAGCTGTGGCCGTCAAAGTTTGTCTCAATGTTAAGTCTATGGGATTTTTAGGCGCTTTTTTGCCCTGGGGCAAATACCGTACCCGATAAACATAAAAGTCATAGCACGCGTGTCCTCAATAGGCGTTAGATTTGACACCTCATTAGGTGGGTCTCACTAAGCGGTCTTGGGGACGAGTTAGGTGCGAAGTTTTGTTAAGAGATATAATAAAATAAAAATAAAAATAATAAGTATGTGAATTACAATAGTGATGCTGCAGCACCACTAACTAGATAGGTACATTTCCTGAAGAAAATGTGAGTGGTGCTTGCCGTGGCAAAACTAGATCAAACAGCATGTTGTAACTTGAAAAGAACAAAAATTATGGTCATAAATAAATCAACCCAGAAGTCTGTACGATTTTCTGGTGCAGAAATATGTGATTTGTTACTTTCGGTTGCTAGGGTAAGCCCGTGTGGTTGCTATGCAGTTACCAAGGTAATACAATACATGGCTCCTTTCCATCCTGAGTGAAATAAGTCAACCCGGAAGTCTGTAGTGTTTTCTGGTGCAGAGATATGTGATTTGTTGCTCGGTTGCTAGGGTAACCCCATCTGGTTGCTAGGCAGTTACCATAGTGATACTAATGAAGTGTCTTTGCCATCCTGATAGAAATAAATCAACCCGGAAGTCTCTACTGTTTTCTGGTGCAGAGATATGTGATTTGTTGCTCGGTTGCTAGGGTAACCCCATCTGGTTGCTAGGCAGTTACCATAGTGATACTAATGAAGTGTCTTTGCCATCCTGATAGAAATAAATCAACCCAGAAGTCTCTACGATTTTCTGATCCAGAGATATGTGATTTGTTACTTGGTTGCTAGGGTAACCCCTCCTTGTTGCTAGGCAGTTACCATAGTGATACTAATCAAGTGTCCTTGCCATCCTGAGTGAAATAAATCAACCCGGAAGTCTCTACTGTTTTCTGGTGCAGAGATATGTGATTTGTTACTTCGGTTGCTAGGGTAACCCCATCTGGTTGCTAGGCAGTTACCATAGTGATAGTAATCAAGTGTCCTTGCCATCCTGAGTGAAATAAATCAACCCGGAAGTCTGTACTATTTTCTGGTGCAGAGATATGTGATTTGTTACTCGGTTGCTAGGGTAACCCCATCTGGTTGCTAGGCAGTTACCATAGTGATAGTAATCAAGTGTCCTTGCCATCCTGATTGAAATAAGTCAACCCGGAAGTCTCTACGTTTTTCTGATGCAGAGATATGTGATTTGTTACTTGGGTTGCTAGGGTAACCCCATCTGGTTGCTAGGCAGTTACCATAGTGATACTAATCAAGTGTCCTTGCCATCCTGATTGAAATAAGTCAACCCGGAAGTCTCTACGTTTTTCTGATGCAGAGATATGTGATTTGTTACTCGGTTGCTAGGGTAACCCCATCTGGTTGCTAGGCAGTTACCATAGTGATACTAATCAAGTGTCCTTGCCATCCTGATTGAAATAAATCAACCGGAAGTCTGTACTATTTTCTGGTGCAGAGATATGTGATTTGTTACTCGGTTGCTAGGGTAACCCCATCTGGTTGCTAGGCAGTTACCATAGTGATAGTAATCAAGTGTCCTTGCCATCCTGAGTGAAATAAATCAACCCGGAAGTCTCTATGTTTTTGTGATGCAGAGATATGTGATTTGTTACTCGGTTGCTAGGGTAAGCCCATCTGGTTGCTAGGCAGTTACCATAGTGATACTAATCAAGTGTCCTTGCCATCCTGATTGAAATAAGTCAACCCGGAAGTCTCTACGTTTTTCTGATGCAGAGATATGTGATTTGTTACTTCGGTTGCTAGGGTAACCCCATCTGGTTGCTAGGCAGTTACCATAGTGATACTAATCAAGTGTCCTTGCCATCCTGATTGAAATAAGTCAACCCGGAAGTCTCTATGTTTTTGTGATGCAGAGATATGTGATTTGTTACTTTCGGTTGCTAGGGTAAGCCCATCTGGTTGCTAGGCAGTTACCATAGTGATACTAATGAAGTGTCCTTGCCATCCTGATTGAAATAAGTCAACCCGGAAGTCTCTACGTTTTCTGATGCAGAGATATGTGATTTGTTACTTTCGGTTGCTAGGGTAACCCCATCTGGTTGCTAGGCAGTTACCATAGTGATACTAATCAAGTCTCCTTGCCATCCTGATTGAAATAAATCAACCCAGAAGTCTCTCTGATTTTCTGGTGCAGAGATATAGTTACTGCTAAGCGGTTGCTAGGGTACTCTGTTTAGTTGCTAGGGAGTGGCTTGGCAGCTGCCAATCATGAATCTCCAAAGGCTGCTTGTCAGTATGAATGATATAAACCAACTCCCATGCCTCTGTGACATTCAGAATGGAAGATATCCCTCTATGGATTTTGGTTGTTAAGGTGCTTCGACAATGGTTGCTAGGGAGGGGCTAGGAAGTGTTGATTTGATGCATGATTGGCTGTTTGCTGTCGAGTCAAGCGAGACCACCCTTGTGTTTCTATGACACTTCTATCGGAGATATCCCTTTGATCTGTTTCAATAGAAGTCTATGGGACTTGTTGCTAAGGTGCTCTTAATGGTTGCTAGGGCGTGGCTTGATAGCTTCACAATGATCCTGAGAGACTGATTGGTCGTCTGAGTAAAATGAGCCCACCCCTCGTCTCTATGACACTGTGATCCAGAGCTATGTTCAATACAAATCCCTATGCCTTTTCATTTCATGGGCGTCCTACACCATTATAAGTCAATTGGGGCATTTTTGGGCAGCTCCTGCCCCCAGGAGTGCAACTTTTACCCCATATTGAGGTATGCTCTTACAGAGCCTGCCAGCCTCTTCAAATGTGGCAAATCACTGCGTTTCTCATGAAATCCTAAGCTTGGAGCTGTGGCCGTCAAAGTTTGTCTCAATGTTAAGTCTATGGGATTTTTAGGCGCTTTTTTGCCCTGGGGCAAATACCGTACCCGATAAACATAAAAGTCATAGCACGCGTGTCCTCAATAGGCGTTCGATTTGACACCTCATTAGGTGGGTCTCACTAAGCGGTCTTGGGGACGAGTTAGGTGCGAAGTTTTGTTAAGAGATAAATAAAAATAAGAAATAAATAACTAGAATAACTAGATAGGTACATTTCCTGAAGAAAATGTGAGTGGTGCTTGCAGTGGCAAAACTAGATCAAATAGCCTGCTTGAAAAGAACAGAAATTGTGGTCATAAATAAATCAACCCAGAAGTCTGTATGATTTTCTGGTGCAGAAATATGTGATTTGTTACTAGGTTGCTAGGGTAAGCCCATGTGGTTGCTATGCAGTTACCAAGGTAATACAATACATGGCTCCTTTCCATCCTGAGTGAAATAAGTCAACCCAGAAGTCTGTACTGTTTTCTGGTGCAGAGATATGTGATTTGTTACTCGGTTGCTAGGGTAACCCCATCTGGTTGCTAGGCAGTTACCATAGTGATACTTATCAAGTGTCCTTGCCATCCTGAGTGAAATAAGTCAACCAGGAAGTCTCTACGATTTTGTGATGCAGAGATATGTGATTTGTTATTTGGTTGCTAGGGTAACCCCATCCTGGTTGCTAGGCAGTTACCATAGTGATACTAATCAAGTCTCCTTGCCATCCTGAGTGAAATAAATCAACCCAGAAGTCTCTACGTTTTCTGATGCAGAGATATGTGATTTGTTACTCGGTTGCTAGGGTAAGCCCATCTGGTTGCTAGGCAGTTACCATAGTGATACTAATCAAGTGTCCTTGCCATCCTGATTGAAATAAGTCAACCCGGAAGTCTCTACGTTTTTCTGATGCAGAGATATGTGATTTGTTACTTTCGGTTGCTAGGGTAACCCCATCTGGTTGCTAGGCAGTTACCATAGTGATACTAATCAAGTGTCCTTGCCATCCTGATTGAAATAAGTCAACCCGGAAGTCTCTATGTTTTTCTGATGCAGAGATATGTGATTTGTTACTTTCGGTTGCTAGGGTAACCCCATCTGGTTGCTAGGCAGTTACCATAGTGATACTAATCAAGTGTCCTTGCCATCCTGATTGAAATAAGTCAACCCGGAAGTCTCTACGTTTTCTGATGCAGAGATATGTGATTTGTTACTTTCGGTTGCTAGGGTAACCCCATCTGGTTGCTAGGCAGTTACCATAGTGATACTAATCAAGTCTCCTTGCCATCCTGATTGAAATAAGTCAACCCGGAAGTCTCTACGCTTTTCTGATGCAGAGATATGTGATTTGTTACTTTCGGTTGCTAGGGTAACCCCATCTGGTTGCTAGGCAGTTACCATAGTGATACTAATCAAGTCTCCTTGCCATCCTGATTGAAATAAATCAACCCGGAAGTCTGTACTCTTTTCTGGTGCGAGATATGTGATTTGTTTCTCGGTTGCTAGGGTAACCCCATCTGGTTGCTAGGCAGTTACCATAGTGATAGTAATCAAGTGTCCTTGCCATCCTGATTGAAATAAATCAACCCGGAAGTCTGTACTCTTTTCTGGTGCAGAGATATGTGATTTGTTTCTCGGTTGCTAGGGTAACCCCATCTGGTTGCTAGGCAGTTAACATAGTGATACTTATCAAGTCTCCTTGCCATCCTGATTGAAATAAGTCAACCGGAAGTCTCTATGTTTTTGTGATGCAGAGATATGTGATTTGTTACTTCGGTTGCTAGGGTAAGCCCATCTGGTTGCTAGGCAGATACCATAGTGATACTAATCAAGTGTCCTTGCCATCCTGATTGAAATAAGTCAACCCGGAAGTCTCTACGTTTTCTGATGCAGAGATATGTGATTTGTTACTTCGGTTGCTAGGGTAAGCTCATCTGGTTGCTAGGCAGTTACCATAGTGATACTAATGAAGTGTCCTTGCCATCCTGATTGAAATAAGTCAACCGGAAGTCTCTATGTTTTTGTGATGCAGAGATATGTGATTTGTTACTCGGTTGCTAGGGTAAGCCCATCTGGTTGCTAGGCAGTTACCATAGTGATACTAATGAAGTGTCCTTTCCATCCTGATTGAAATAAGTCAACCCGGAAGTCTCTACGTTTTTCTGATGCAGAGATATGTGATTTGTTACTTTCGGTTGCTAGGGTAACCCCATCTGGTTGCTAGGCAGTTACCATAGTGATACTAATCAAGTCTCCTTGCCATCCTGATTGAAATAAATCAACCCAGAAGTCTCTCTGATTTTCTGGTGCAGAGATATAGTTACTGCTAAGCGGTTGCTAGGGTACTCTGTTTAGTTGCTAGGGAGTGGCTTGGCAGCTGCCAATCATGAATCTCCAAAGGCTGCTTGTCAGTATGAATGATATAAACCAACTCCCATGCCTCTGTGACATTCAGAATGGAAGATATCCCTCTATGGATTTTGGTTGTTAAGGTGCTTTCGACAATGGTTGCTAGGGAGGGGCTAGGAAGTGTTGATTTGATGCATGATTGGCTGTTTGCTGTCCGAGTCAAGCGAGACCACCCTTGTGTTTCTATGACACTTCTATCCGGAGATATCCCTTTGATCTGTTTCAATAGAAGTCTATGGGACTTGTTGCTAAGGTGCTCTTAATGGTTGCTAGGGCGTGGCTTGATAGCTTCACAATGATCCTGAGAGACTGATTGGTCGTCTGAGTAAAATGAGCCCACCCCTGGTCTCTATGACACTGTGATCCAGAGCTATGTTCAATACAAATCCCTATGCCTTTTCATTTCATGGGCCGTCCTACACCATTATAAGTCAATTGGGGCATTTTGGGCAGCTCCTGCCCCCAGGAGTGCAACTTTTACCCCATATTGAGGTATGCTCTTACAGAGCCTGCCAGCCTCTTCAAATGTGGCAAATCACTGCGTTTCTGTGAAATCCTAAGCTTGGAGCTGTGGCCGTCAAAGTTTGTCACAATGTTAAGTCTATGGGATTTTTAGGCGCTTTTTTGCCCCTGGGGCAAATACCGTACCCGATAAACATAAAAGTCATAGCACCGTGTCCTCAATAGGCGTTCGATTTGACACCTCATTTGTGGGTCTCATAAGCGGTCTTGGGGCGAGTTAGGTGCGAAGTTTTGTTAGGAGATAGAATAATAATAAAAAGAAAATAAAATAAGTATGTGAGATTACAATAGTGATGCTTTGCAAGCACCACTAACTAGATAGGTACATTTCCTGAAGAAAATGTGAGTGGTGCTTGCCGTGGCAAAACTAGATCAAACAGCATGTTGTAACTTGAAAAGAACAAAAATTATGGTCATAAATAAATCAGCCCAGAAGTCTGTACGATTTTCTGGTGCAGAAATATGTGATTTGTTACTAGGTTGCTAGGGTAAGCCCATGTGGTTGCTATGCAGTTACCAAGGTAATACAATACATGGCTCCTTTCCATCCTGAGTGAAATAAGTCAACCCGGAAGTCTGTAGTGTTTTCTGGTGCAGAGATATGTGATTTGTTACTTCGGTTGCTAGGGTAACCCCATCTGGTTGCTAGGCAGTTACCATAGTGATACTAATGAAGTGTCCTTGCCATCCTGGTTGAAATAAATCAACCCGGAAGTCTGTACTGTTTTCTGATGCAGAGATATGTGATTTGTTACTCGGTTGCTAGGGTAACCCCATCTGGTTGCTAGGCAGTTACCATAGTGATACTAATCAAGTGTCCTTGCCATCCTGAGTGAAATAAATCAACCCGGAAGTCTGTACTGCTTTTCTGGTGCAGAGATATGTGATTTGTTACTCGGTTGCTAGGGTAACCCCATCTGGTTGCTAGGCAGTTACCATAGTGATAGTAATCAAGTGTCCTTGCGATCCTGAGTGAAATAAATCAACCCGGAAGTCTGTACTATTTTCTGGTGCAGAGATATGTGATTTGTTACTTTCGGTTGCTAGGGTAACCCCATCTGGTTGCTAGGCAGTTACCATAGTGATAGTAATCAAGTGTCCTTGCCATCCTGATTGAAATAAGTCAACCCGGAAGTCTCTATGTTTTCTGATGCAGAGATATGTGATTTGTTACTTTCGGTTGCTAGGGTAACCCCATCTGGTTGCTAGGCAGTTACCATAGTGATACTAATCAAGTGTCCTTGCCATCCTGATTGAAATAAGTCAACCCGGAAGTCTCTACTGTTTTCTGATGCAGAGATATGTGATTTGTTACTCTCGGTTGCTAGGAGTAACCCCATCTGGTTGCTAGGCAGTTACCATAGTGATACTAATCAAGTGTCCTTGCCATCCTGATTGAAATAAATCAACCGGAAGTCTGTACTCTTTTCTGGTGCGAGATATGTGATTTGTTTCTCGGTTGCTAGGGTAACCCCATCTGGTTGCTAGGCAGTTACCATAGTGATAGTAATCAAGTGTCCTTGCCATCCTGATTGAAATAAATCAACCCGGAAGTCTGTACTCTTTTCTGGTGCAGAGATATGTGATTTGTTTCTCGGTTGCTAGGAGTAACCCCATCTGGTTGCTAGGCAGTTACCATAGTGATACTAATCAAGTCTCCTTGCCATCCTGATTGAAATAAGTCAACCGGAAGTCTCTATGTTTTTGTGATGCAGAGATATGTGATTTGTTACTTTCGGTTGCTAGGGTAAGCCCATCTGGTTGCTAGGCAGTTACCATAGTGATACTAATCAAGTGTCCTTGCCATCCTGATTGAAATAAGTCAACCCGGAAGTCTCTACGTTTTCTGATGCAGAGATATGTGATTTGTTACTCGGTTGCTAGGGTAAGCCCATCTGGTTGCTAGGCAGTTACCATAGTGATACTAATCAAGTGTCCTTGCCATCCTGATTGAAATAAGTCAACCGGAAGTCTCTATGTTTTTGTGATGCAGAGATATGTGATTTGTTACTTTCGGTTGCTAGGGTAAGCCCATCTGGTTGCTAGGCAGTTACCATAGTGATACTAATGAAGTGTCCTTGCCATCCTGATTGAAATAAGTCAACCGGAAGTCTCTCGTTTTTCTGATGCAGAGATATGTGATTTGTTACTTCGGTTGCTAGGGTAACCCCATCTGGTTGCTAGGCAGTTACCATAGTGATACTAATCAAGTCTCCTTGCCATCCTGATTGAAATAAATCAACCCAGAAGTCTCTCTGATTTTCTGGTGCAGAGATATAGTTACTGCTAAGCGGTTGCTAGGGTACTCTGTTTAGTTGCTAGGGAGTGGCTTGGCAGCTGCCAATCATGAATCTCCAAAGGCTGCTTGTCAGTATGAATGATATAAACCAACTCCCATGCCTCTGTGACATTCAGAATGGAAGATATCCCTCTATGGATTTTGGTTGTTAAGGTGCTTTCGACAATGGTTGCTAGGGAGGGGCTAGGAAGTGTTGATTTGATGCATGATTGGCTGTTTGCTGTCGAGTCAAGCGAGACCACCCTTGTGTTTCTATGACACTTCTATCGGAGATATCCCTTTGATCTGTTTCAATAGAAGTCTATGGGACTTGTTGCTAAGGTGCTCTTAATGGTTGCTAGGGCGTGGCTTGATAGCTTCACAATGATCCTGAGAGACTGATTGGTCGTCTGAGTAAAATGAGCCCACCCCTGGTCTCTATGACACTGTGATCCAGAGCTATGTTCAATACAAATCCCTATGCCTTTTCATTTCATGGGCCGTCCTACACCATTATAAGTCAATTGGGGCATTTTGGGCAGCTCCTGCCCCCAGGAGTGCAACTTTTACCCCATATTGAGGTATGCTCTTACAGAGCCTGCCAGCCTCTTCAAATGTGGCAAATCACTGCGTTTCTGTGAAATCCTAAGCTTGGAGCTGTGGCCGTCAAAGTTTGTCTCAATGTTAAGTCTATGGGATTTTTAGGCAGCTTTTTTGCCCCTGGGGCAAATACCGTACCCGATAAACATAAAAGTCATAGCACACGTGTCCTCAATAGGCGTTCGATTTGACACCTCATTATGTGGGTCTCGTCAAGCGGTCTTGGGGACGAGTTAGGTGCGAAGTTTTGTTAGAGATAGAATAATAATAAAAATAAAAATAAAAAGTAAATAATAAGTATGTGAGATTACAATAGTGATGCTTTGCAAGCACCACTAACTAGATAGGTACATTTCCTGAAGAAAATGTGAGTGGTGCTTGCCGTGGCAAAACTAGATCAAATAGCATCTGTACTTGAAAAGAACAGAAATTGTGGTCATAAATAAATCAACCCAGAAGTCTGTATAATGTTCTGGTGCAGAAATATGTGATTTGTTACTAGGTTGCTAGGGTAAGCCCATGTGGTTGCTAGGCAGTTACCATAGTGATACTAATCAAGTGTCCTTGCCATCCTGATTGAAATAAGTCAACCCGGAAGTCTGTATGTTTTTGTGATGCAGAGATATGTGATTTGTTACTTTCGGTTGCTAGGGTAAGCCCATCTGGTTGCTAGGCAGTTACCATAGTGATACTAATGAAGTCTCCTTGCCATCCTGATTGAAATAAGTCAACCCGGAAGTCTCTACGTTTTTCTGATGCAGAGATATGTGATTTGTTACTTCGGTTGCTAGGGTAACCCCATCTGGTTGCTAGGCAGTTACCATAGTGATACTAATCAAGTGTCCTTGCCATCCTGATTGAAATAAATCAACCCAGAAGTCTCTCTGATTTTCTGGTGCAGAGATATAGTTACTGCTAAGCGGTTGCTAGGGTACTCTGTTTAGTTGCTAGGGAGTGGCTGGCAGCTGCCAATCATGAATCTCCAAAGGCTGCTTGTCAGTATGAATGATATAAACCAACTCCCATGCCTCTGTGACATTCAGAATGGAAGATATCCCTCTATGGATTTTGGTTGTTAAGGTGCTCGACAATGGTTGCTAGGGAGGGGCTAGGAAGTGTTGATTTGATGCATGATTGGCTGTTTGCTGTCGAGTCAAGCGAGACCACCCTTGTGTTTCTATGACACTTCTATCGGAGATATCCCTTTGATCTGTTTCAATAGAAGTCTATGGGACTTGTTGCTAAGGTGCTCTTAATGGTTGCTAGGGCGTGGCTTGATAGCTTCACAATGATCCTGAGAGACTGATTGGTCGTCTGAGTAAAATGAGCCCACCCCTCGTCTCTATGACACTGTGATCCAGAGCTATGTTCAATACAAATCCCTATGCCTTTTCATTTCATGGGCAGTCCTACACCATTATAAGTCAATTGGGGCATTTTTGGGCAGCTCCTGCCCCCAGGGTGCAACTTTTACCCCATATTGAGGTATGCTCTTACAGAGCCTGCCAGCCTCTTCAAATGTGGCAAATCACTGCGTTTCTCTGAAATCCTAAGCTTGGAGCTGTGGCGTCAAAGTTTGTCTCAATGTTAAGTCTATGGGATTTTTAGGCTGCTTTTTTGCCCTGGGGCAAATACCGTACCCCGATAAACATAAAAGTCATAGCACACGTGTCCTCAATAGGCGTTCGATTTGACACCTCATTAGGTGGGTCTCATGCCAAGCGGTCTTGGGGCGAGTTAGGTGCGAAGTTTTGTTAAGAGATATAAAAATAAGAAAAATAAAAATAAAAACTAGATAGGTACATTTCCTGAAGAAAATGTGAGTGGTGCTTGCAGTGGCAAAACTAGATCCAAATAGCATGCTGTAACTTGAAAAGAACAGAAATTATGGTCATAAATAAATCAACCCAGAAGTCTGTATGATTTTCTGGTGCAGAAATATGTGATTTGTTACTAGGTTGCTAGGGTAAGCCCATGTGGTTGCTAGGCAGTTACCATAGTGATACTAATCAAGTGCTCCTTGCCATCCTGATTGAAATAAGTCAACCCGGAAGTCTGTACTGTTTTCTGGTGCAGAGATATGTGATTTGTTACTTCGGTTGCTAGGGTAACCCCATCTGGTTGCTAGGCAGTTACCATAGTGATACTAATCAAGTGTCCTTGCCATCCTGATTGAAATAAGTCAACCCGGAAGTCTCTACGTTTTCTGATGCAGAGATATGTGATTTGTTACTTTCGGTTGCTAGGGTAACCCCATCTGGTTGCTAGGCAGTTACCATAGTGATACTAATCAAGTGTCCTTGCCATCCTGATTGAAATAAGTCAACCCGGAAGTCTCTATGTTTTCTGATGCAGAGATATGTGATTTGTTACTCGGTTGCTAGGGTAACCCCATCTGGTTGCTAGGCAGTTACCATAGTGATACTAATGAAGTGTCCTTGCCATCCTGATTGAAATAAATCAACCCGGAAGTCTCTATGATTTTCTGATGCAGAGATATGTGATTTGTTACTTCGGTTGCTAGGGTAACCCCATCTGGTTGCTAGGCAGTTACCATAGTGATACTTAATCAAGTGCTGCTTGCCATCCTGAGTGAAATAAATCAACCCAGATGTCTCTATGATTTTCTGATGCAGAGATATCGTTGATCTGTTAATCGGTTGCTAGGGCTGCTACAATGTTTAGTTGCTAGGGAGTGGCTTGATAGCTGCCAATCTGATCTCAGAGGCTGCTTGTCAGTCATGAGTGAAATAGACCAACTCCTATGTCTCTATGACATTCTGATCTGGAGATATCCTCTATGAATCTTGTTTGCTAAGGTGCATCGACAATAGTTGCTAAGGGGCTAGCAATGTTGAGGTGATTCATGATTGGCAGTTTGCTGTCCGAGTCAGCGAGACCACTCTTGTGTTTCTATGACATTCTATACGAGATACCTGTCAGTCTCTTCAAATGTGGCAAGTCTATGCGACTTGTTGCTAAAGTCCTTAGATTGTAGCTAGTGGCTGTCATGAAGTTTGTCTACAATGTTAAGTCCATGTGGATTGTTAGGCAGTTACTCATAGTGATACTAATGCAAGTCGTCCTTGTCATCCTGATTGAAATAAGTCAATCCAGAAGTCTCTATGTTTTCTGATGCAGAGATATGTGATTTGTTACTATGGTTGCTAGGGTAAGCCCATCTGGTTGCTAGGCAGTTACCATAGTGATACTAATCAGAGTCTGCCTGGCCATCCTGATTAAAATAAATCAACCCAGAAGTCTCTACAATTTTCTGGTGCAGAGATATGTGATTTGTTACTATGGTTGCTAGGGTAACCCTACTTGTTGCTAGGCAGTTACCATAGTGATCATAATCAAGTGTCTTTGCCATCCTGATTGAAATAAATCAACCCAGAAGTCTGTACGATTTTCTGATGCAGAGATATGTGATTTGTTACTTGGTTGCTAGGGTAACCCCATATGGTTGCTAGGCAGTTACCATAGTGATACTAATGAAGTGTCCTTGCCATCCTGAGTGAAATAAGTCAACCCGGAAGTCTGTACTGTTTTCTGGTGCAGAGATATGTGATTTGTTACTCGGTTGCTAGGGTAACCCCATCTGGTTGCTAGGCAGTTACCATAGTGATAGTAATCAGGTCTCCTTGCCATCCTGAGTGAAATAAATCAACCCAGAAGTCTGTACGTTTTTCTGATGCAGAGATATGTGATTTGTTACTTGGTTGCTAGGGTAACCCCATATGGTTGCTAGGCAGTTACCATAGTGATAGTAATGAAGTCTCCTTGCCATCCTGAGTGAAATAAGTCAACCGGAAGTCTCTACAATTTTCTGGTGCAAAGATATGTGATTTGTTACTTTCGGTTGCTAGGTTAACCCCATCTGGTTGCTAGGCAGTTACCATAGTGATACTAATCAAGTCTCCTGGCCATCCTGATTAAAATAAATCAACCCAGAATTCTCTTCAATTTTCTGGTGCAGAGATATGTGATTTGTTACTTTCGGTTGCTAGGGTAACCCCATCCTTGTTGCTAGGCAGTTACCATAGTGATACATAATCAAGTGTCTTTGCCATCCTGATTGAAATAAATCAACCCAGAAGTATCTACGTTTTTCTGATGCAGAGATATGTGATTTGTTACTTGGTTGCTAGGGTAACCCCATATGGTTGCTAGGCAGTTACCATAGTGATACTAATGAAGTCTCCTTGCCATCCTGAGTGAAATAAGTCAACCGGAAGTCTCTACTGTTTTCTAGTGCAGAGATATGTGATTTGTTACTCGGTTGCTAGGGTAACCCCATCTGGTTGCTAGGCAGTTACCATAGTGATAGTAATCAAGTGTCCTTGCCATCCTGAGTGAAATAAATCAACCCAGAGGTCTGTGATATTTTCTGGTGCAGAGATATGTGATTTGTTACTTGGTTGCTAGGGTAACCCCATCTGGTTGCTAGGCAGTTACCATAGTGATAGTAATAAAGTGTCCTTGCCATCCTGAATGAAATAAATCAACCCAGAGGTCTGTACTATTTTGTGGTGCAGAGATATGTGATTTGTTACTTCGGTTGCTAGGGTAACCCCATCTGGTTGCTAGGCAGTTACCATAGTGATACTAATCAAGTGTCCTTGCCAGCCTGATTGAAATAAGTCAACCCGGAAGTCTCTATGTTTTTGTGATGCAGAGATATGTGATTTGTTACTTCGGTTGCTAGGGTAAGCCCATCTGGTTGCTAGGCAGTTACCATAGTGATACTAATGAAGTGTCCTTTCCATCCTGATTGAAATAAGTCAACCCGGAAGTCTCTACGTTTTTCTGATGCAGAGATATGTGATTTGTTACTTTCGGTTGCTAGGGTAACCCCATCTGGTTGCTAGGCAGTTACCATAGTGATACTAATCAAGTCTCCTTGCCATCCTGATTGAAATAAATCAACCCAGAAGTCTCTCTGATTTTCTGGTGCAGAGATATAGTTACTGCTAAGCGGTTGCTAGGGTACTCTGTTTAGTTGCTAGGGAGTGGCTTGGCAGCTGCCAATCATGAATCTCCAAAGGCTGCTTGTCAGTATGAATGATATAAACCAACTCCCATGCCTCTGTGACATTCAGAATGGAAGATATCCCTCTATGGATTTTGGTTGTTAAGGTGCTTTCGACAATGGTTGCTAGGGAGGGGCTAGGAAGTGTTGATTTGATGCATGATTGGCTGTTTGCTGTCGAGTCAAGCGAGACCACCCTTGTGTTTCTATGACACTTCTATCCGGAGATATCCCTTTGATCTGTTTCAATAGAAGTCTATGGGACTTGTTGCTAAGGTGCTCTTAATGGTTGCTAGGGCGTGGCTTGATAGCTTCACAATGATCCTGAGAGACTGATTGGTCGTCTGAGTAAAATGAGCCCACCCCTCGTCTCTATGACACTGTGATCCAGAGCTATGTTCAATACAAATCCCTATGCCTTTTCATTTCATGGGCGTCCTACACCATTATAAGTCAATTGGGGCATTTTTGGGCAGCTCCTGCCCCCAGGAGTGCAACTTTTACCCCATATTGAGGTATGCTCTTACAGAGCCTGCCAGCCTCTTCAAATGTGGCAAATCACTGCGTTTCTCTGAAATCCTAAGCTTGGAGCTGTGGCGTCAAAGTTTGTCTCAATGTTAAGTCTATGGGATTTTTAGGCGCTTTTTTGCCCCTGGGGCAAATACCGTACCCCGATAAACATAAAAGTCATAGCACACGTGTCCTCAATAGGCCGTTCGATTTGACACCTCATTAGTGGGTCTCACGCAAGCGGTCTTGGGACGAGTTAGGTGCGAAGTTTTGTTAAGAGATATAAAAATAAAAATAAAAATAAAAAGTATAACTAGATAGGTACATTTCCTGAAGAAAATGTGAGTGGTGCTTGCCGTGGCAAAACTAGATCAAACAGCATGTTGTAACTTGAAAAGAACAAAAATTATGGTCATAAATAAATCAACCCAGAAGTCTGTACGATTTTCTGGTGCAGAAATATGTGATTTGTTACTCGGTTGCTAGGGTAAGCCCATGTGGTTGCTATGCAGTTACCAAGGTAATACAATACATGGCTCCTTTCCATCCTGAGTGAAATAAGTCAACCCGGAAGTCTGTAGTGTTTTCTGGTGCAGAGATATGTGATTTGTTACTCGGTTGCTAGGGTAACCCCATCTGGTTGCTAGGCAGTTACCATAGTGATACTAATCAAGTGTCCTTGCCATCCTGATTGAAATAAGTCAACCCGGAAGTCTCTATGTTTTCTGATGCAGAGATATGTGATTTGTTACTCGGTTGCTAGGGTAACCCCATCTGGTTGCTAGGCAGTTACCATAGTGATACTAATCAAGTGTCCTTGCCATCCTGATTGAAATAAGTCAACCCGGAAGTCTCTACGTTTTTCTGATGCAGAGATATGTGATTTGTTACTCGGTTGCTAGGGTAACCCCATCTGGTTGCTAGGCAGTTACCATAGTGATACTAATCAAGTCTCCTTGCCATCCTGATTGAAATAAGTCAACCCGGAAGTCTCTACGTTTTTCTGATGCAGAGATATGTGATTTGTTACTTTCGGTTGCTAGGGTAACCCCATCTGGTTGCTAGGCAGTTACCATAGTGATACTAATCAAGTGTCCTTGCCATCCTGATTGAAATAAGTCAACCCGGAAGTCTCTACGTTTTTCTGATGCAGAGATATGTGATTTGTTACTCGGTTGCTAGGGTAACCCCATCTGGTTGCTAGGCAGTTACCATAGTGATACTAATCAAGTGTCCTTGCCATCCTGATTGAAATAAGTCAACCCGGAAGTCTCTATGTTTTTCTGATGCAGAGATATGTGATTTGTTACTTTCGGTTGCTAGGGTAAGCCCATCTGGTTGCTAGGCAGTTACCATAGTGATACTAATGAAGTCTCCTTGCCATCCTGATTGAAATAAGTCAACCGGAAGTCTCTACGTTTTTCTGATGCAGAGATATGTGATTTGTTACTCGGTTGCTAGGGTAACCCCATCTGGTTGCTAGGCAGTTACCATAGTGATACTAATCAAGTCTCCTTGCCATCCTGATTGAAATAAATCAACCCAGAAGTCTCTCTGATTTTCTGGTGCAGAGATATAGTTACTGCTAAGCGGTTGCTAGGGTACTCTGTTTAGTTGCTAGGGAGTGGCTTGGCAGCTGCCAATCATGAATCTCCAAAGGCTGCTTGTCAGTATGAATGATATAAACCAACTCCCATGCCTCTGTGACATTCAGAATGGAAGATATCCCTCTATGGATTTTGGTTGTTAAGGTGCTTTCGACAATGGTTGCTAGGGAGGGGCTAGGAAGTGTTGATTTGATGCATGATTGGCTGTTTGCTGTCCGAGTCAAGCGAGACCACCCTTGTGTTTCTATGACACTTCTATCCGGAGATATCCCTTTGATCTGTTTCAATAGAAGTCTATGGGACTTGTTGCTAAGGTGCTCTTAATGGTTGCTAGGGCGTGGCTTGATAGCTTCACAATGATCCTGAGAGACTGATTGGTCGTCTGAGTAAAATGAGCCCACCCCTCGTCTCTATGACACTGTGATCCAGAGCTATGTTCAATACAAATCCCTATGCCTTTTCATTTCATGGGCCGTCCTACACCATTATAAGTCAATTGGGGCATTTTTGGGCAGCTCCTGCCCCCAGGAGTGCAACTTTTACCCCATATTGAGGTATGCTCTTACAGAGCCTGCCAGCCTCTTCAAATGTGGCAAATCACGCGTTTCTGCGAAATCCTCAGCTTGGAGCTGTGGCGCGTCAAAGTTTGTCTCAATGTTAAGTCTATGGGATTTTTAGGCCGCTTTTTTGCCCCTGGGGCAAATACCGTACCCGATAAACATAAAAGTCATAGCACACGTGTCCTCAATAGGCGTTCGATTTGACACCTCATTAGGTGGGTCTACGCCAAGCGGTCTTGGGGCGAGTTAGGTGCGAAGTTTTGTTAAGAGATATAAAAATAAAAATAAAAATAATAAATAAAAAGTATAACTAGATAGGTACATTTCCTGAAGAAAATGTGAGTGGTGCTTGCCGTGGCAAAACTAGATCAAACAGCATGCTGTAACTTGAAAAGAACAGAAATTATGGTCATAAATAAATCAACCCAGAAGTCTGTACGATTTTCTGGTGCAGAAATATGTGATTTGTTACTAGGTTGCTAGGGTAAGCCCATGTGGTTGCTATGCAGTTACCAAGGTAATACAATACATGGCTCCTTTCCATCCTGAGTGAAATAAGTCAACCCGGAAGTCTGTAGTGTTTTCTGGTGCAGAGATATGTGATTTGTTACTTTCGGTTGCTAGGGTAACCCCATCTGGTTGCTAGGCAGTTACCATAGTGATACTAATGAAGTGTCCTTGCCATCCTGATTGAAATAAATCAACCCGGAAGTCTCTACGTTTTTCTGATGCAGAGATATGTGATTTGTTACTCGGTTGCTAGGGTAACCCCATCTGGTTGCTAGGCAGTTACCATAGTGATACTAATCAAGTGTCCTTGCCATCCTGATTGAAATAAATCAACCCAGAAGTCTCTACGTTTTCTGATGCAGAGATATGTGATTTGTTACTCGGTTGCTAGGGTAACCCCATCTGGTTGCTAGGCAGTTACCATAGTGATACTAATGAAGTGTCCTTGCCATCCTGGTTGAAATAAATCAACCTGGAAGTCTGTACTTTTTCTGGTGCAGAGATATGTGATGTGTTACTCGGTTGCTAGGGTAACCCCATCTGGTTGCTAGGCAGTTACCATAGTGATAGTAATCAAGTGTCCTTGCCATCCTGAGTGAAATAAATCAACCGGAAGTCAGTACTATTTTCTGGTGCAGAGATATGTGATTTGTTACTTCGGTTGCTAGGGTAACCCCATCTGGTTGCTAGGCAGTTACCATAGTGATAGTAATCAAGTGTCCTTGCCATCCTGATTGAAATAAGTCAACCCGGAAGTCTCTACGTTTTTCTGATGCAGAGATATGTGATTTGTTACTTTGGTTGCTAGGGTAACCCCATCTGGTTGCTAGGCAGTTACCATAGTGATACTAATCAAGTGTCCTTGCCATCCTGATTGAAATAAGTCAACCCAGAAGTCTCTACGTTTTTCTGATGCAGAGATATGTGATTTGTTACTCGGTTGCTAGGGTAACCCCATCTGGTTGCTAGGCAGTTACCATAGTGATACTAATGAAGTGTCCTTGCCATCCTGGTTGAAATAAATCAACCTGGAAGTCTGTACTCTTTTCTGGTGCAGAGATATGTGATGTGTTTCTCGGTTGCTAGGGTAACCCCATCTGGTTGCTAGGCAGTTACCATAGTGATAGTAATCAAGTGTCCTTGCCATCCTGAGTGAAATAAATCAACCCGGAAGTCAGTACTATTTTCTGGTGCAGAGATATGTGATTTGTTACTCGGTTGCTAGGGTAACCCCATCTGGTTGCTAGGCAGTAATCATAGTGATAGTAATCAAGTGTCCTTGCCATCCTGATTGAAATAAGTCAACCCGGAAGTCTCTACGTTTTTCTGATGCAGAGATATGTGATTTGTTACTCGGTTGCTAGGGTAACCCCATCTGGTTGCTAGGCAGTTACCATAGTGATAGTAATGAAGTGTCCTTGCCATCCTGAGTGAAATAAATCAACCCGGAAGTCAGTACTATTTTCTGGTGCAGAGATATGTGATTTGTTACTCGGTTGCTAGGGTAACCCCATCTGGTTGCTAGGCAGTAATCATAGTGATACTAATCAAGTGTCCTTGCCATCCTGATTGAAATAAGTCAACCCGGAAGTCTCTACGTTTTCTGATGCAGAGATATGTGATTTGTTACTTTCGGTTGCTAGGGTAACCCCATCTGGTTGCTAGGCAGTTACCATAGTGATACTAATCAAGTCTCCTTGCCATCCTGATTGAAATAAATCAACCCAGAAGTCTCTCTGATTTTCTGGTGCAGAGATATAGTTACTGCTAAGCGGTTGCTAGGGTACTCTGTTTAGTTGCTAGGGAGTGGCTTGGCAGCTGCCAATCATGAATCTCCAAAGGCTGCTTGTCAGTATGAATGATATAAACCAACTCCCATGCCTCTGTGACATTCAGAATGGAAGATATCCCTCTATGGATTTTGGTTGTTAAGG
Source organism: Xyrauchen texanus (assembly GCF_025860055.1). Taxonomy (NCBI): domain Eukaryota; kingdom Metazoa; phylum Chordata; class Actinopteri; order Cypriniformes; family Catostomidae; genus Xyrauchen; species Xyrauchen texanus. The sequence goes on from NC_068314.1 coordinate 8,641,652, forward strand.
TGCTCGACAATGGTTGCTAGGGAGGGGCTAGGAAGTGTTGAGGTGATGCATGATTGGCTGTTTGCTGTCCCGAGTCAAGCGAGACCACCCTTGTGTTTCTATGACACTTCTATCCGGAGATATCCCTTTGATCTCTTTCAATAGAAGTCTATGGGACTTGTTGCTAAGGTGCTCTTAATGGTTGCTAGGGCGTGGCTTGATAGCTTCACAATGATCCTGAGAGACTGATTGGTCGTCTGAGTAAAATGAGCCCACCCCATTGTCTCTATGACACTGTGATCCAGAGCTATGTTCAATACAAATCCCTATGCCTTTTCATTTCATGGGCAGTCCTACACCATTATAAGTCAATTGGGGCATTTTTGGGCAGCTCCTGCCCCCAGGGGTGCAACTTTTACCCCATATTGAGGTATGCTCTTACAGAGCCTGCCAGCCTCTTCAAATGTGGCAAATCACACGTTTCTCTGAAATCCTCAGCTTGGAGCTGTGGCGTCAAAGTTTGTCTCAATGTTAAGTCTATGGGATTTTTCGGCCGCTTTTTTGCCCCTGGGGCAAATACCGTACCCCGATCAGCTTATAAAAGTCATAGCACACGTGTCCTCAATAGGCCGTTCGATTTGACACCTCATTACGTGGGTCTACGTCAAGCGGTGCTTGGGACGAGTTAGGTGCCAGAAGTTATTAGTGATACTAGTGAGTATAAGAATAATAAAAAAGTATAAAAATATAATAATAAGTATGTGAGATTACAATAGTGATGCTTTGCAAGCACCACTAATAATAAGTATGTGAGATTACAATAGTGATGCTTTGCAAGCACCACTAATAAGTATGTGAGATTACAATAGTGATGCTTTGCAAGCACCACTAATAAAAATAATAATAAGTATGTGAGATTACAATAGTGATGCTTTGCAAGCACCACTAATAAGTATGTGAGATTACAATAGTGATGCTTTGCAAGCACCACTAATAAGTAGAATAAGTAGCTGAAGCACATAATAAGTATGTGAGATTACAATAGTGATGCTTTGCAAGCACCACTAATAATAAGTATGTGAGATTACTATAGTGATGCTTTGCAAGCACCACTAATAAAAATAAAAATAATTAAAGCTGCGAGCAGCGATGACGGGCCCAAGCCGGTGGCACCGCCACCCCCGTGCCTTTAGGGTTGCTGTGCACGATGGGCAATAACGTAACCTCGCTTTGACTGTCGAGTAGAAGATGTGTGCTGTAGAGCTCCAACGAACATTCGCAACGACAGCTCTCGACCTAGTTAGAAGCATTTCTTGTTTGCATGACATGTGGACTTAATAAATCCTTATCTTGAGCCAAATAAACAAGCTGACATTCGGTACAAGCTGTGTCTTTTGTTTAGAACACATACAAATGTTATTTATGTACCGTTTTTGTACGGTACATAAATAAATAAAGCACCGTTTTTGAAGACTGCGCATGTGCGAACGTGCTCTACTATGTAAGAACGAGCCGATTATTGAATCTGGAAATGGGTGGGGCCTGTAACACCTTTAGGAACCAAACGTGCAACACTCATAAATACCGGTTGTAAATCACATTCCCTCACTCGTCTTTGAGATGGCTTCACGTGTTTGGATCGTCGGCAGTTCCATCATCCGCACACTGCATACTCGCTTCTGTGAGCAGCGCCTGGACGGAAACCTCGGTCTTCAGTGTGAGATCACCTGGGACGGCAGAGGAGGCAGACTCTGGGAGCAGCTGTTTCCAGCTCTGCGCTCTCTCAGGGCCAAAGCTACAGCTCCAGATATTCTCATTATTCACCTGGGAGGGAACAGTTTGTGTCGGGTGGGCGCAACCGCCTCGATTTTCTTCGGGAAATAAAGAGTGACCTGACCGAAGTCTTACAAATGTTTCCCAGAACCAGGCTGGTGTTTTCTGGCATTTTACCCCGTCTAAATTGGAGAGGACAGACTGGCAGGACTGGCTATGGCATTGAACGAAGCCGGCGGTGGATCAACGCGCCATGTCTGGCTTCTTGGCAGAGAGGCAGATGCGCTGCATTCACCACAGAAACATCGGCTTGTTCCATCTGTGCAGAGACGGAGTCCACCTGAGACCAGAGGAAACCAGCTTCTGCCGAGCAACCTCCGAGAAGCTCTGCAGGTGGAACTCAGAAGATGAAGCAACAAATGTCCTTTTAAGGGCAGCAACAATGGCTCTTTTAAGAGCCACATTCACTCATTCAAATAAAAAGCATTTTCCAAGTGTGTGAAATTCGTTGTTCCTCACCTTACTTGATGTCAGGTTTCAGATGACTTGTTTTTAAATAAAAATGTCGATTCCTCTTATCCATTCCTTTGTAAGCATTTCAATATAACTTTCAAACCATTTAAGAATCGTGTGCTGTTTTCTGTGCTGACCACAATCCAAAGCGTGCCATAAAGCAGTGGTGCTCAAACTTTTTGTTTTGGTTTATTTATACAAAGACACAGAGAATATTACTTGCCTTACCTGATTAGAATTATAAAAAAAATAACTAGGGAATCACTAAAACGAGAGAATTATTCTTATTTGATGATACTCTCAAAACATTCCACAACAAATCCTTGAAATTGAATGATATTCAGAACAGAACACGAATAAAAAAACGCTCTCTTTACAATCAAAATGTTTTTACATTTGCGATGTATTTGGATGCTAAACTATTCTTTATTATAGGCTTTGTACTTTACTCACGCTCCAATACCGACGTAGAAAATCATCCGCTTTACATGCGTAAAAATATGCTTGGAAACATCACAGTGGAGCGGTGCTTACTGTGAATGATACTGAACTGTACTACTGACTATTTAAACTAGGGCTGGGCGATATGGCAAAATATATTATCACGATATTTTTTCCATATTGATCGATATCGATATTTGTTACGATATATAATTTAATAATGCTGCCCGTTTGAAAAGTATACTGATAATGATGCCTGAAGAAACCAGAAGGTTCAATAGTTGAACTATATAGTTTATTAACATAAATAAATAACAATGCAAACATTTAACTGTGCAAACATGGATTGGTTGAGAATATATTTTGTTATAAAAGAATATTGATAAACTTTAAATCTAAATGTTAACATTTTACTTTTAGCAAACATGCTTTATCTGCCTTGACAAAACAATGCAAGTTAGCTTGCCTTGTAACTGATTATAAAATATCAAACTAAAAGCTGTGACTACAGTACTATCACATCAAATTTCTTTGGCAGGGCAGCAAACATTTCAAAATGTTTGCAGAGGTACAACCAAGACAACAAATGTAAACAAGTGAACCACAAAGTCCCTGGCAGATTTAAGTACTTAACTGTCAGATAAATAAAATATTAATTGTGTACTGGTTTTAAATATCTCAAATGTTTTAGAGGTAGCAATCTGAGTAAAAAGTGCAAAATGTAAACATTGTAAAGCAGTCAGTATGCTACACCTTTTAGGTAGTGCTCATGTAACCCTAATTACCCTATTATAGGTTTTTTGCCAGAAAGACTAGTCTGCAAAACTTTTGGACGGAGTAACATTAACATGGGCCCGCATTGTCATACTCTCGGTGTGGTCGCTGGGATGGTACCTTTTCAGGTGACCGAAAAGGTTTTATTTGTGTTTCCGTCTTGGTTATCACCGACCAACGGCATATTTCGCAGACCGTCTTTATTTGCGCGTCGTCGCTTTTCAGATATCCAAACCACTTCCATATAATTGGCGTCTTGTTACCTTTTTTGTCAACAATTTCCTCAGCTTTGGAAGATAGTTCGAGTTACGTCGTTTCCACTCATTTTTTCTTTACACTCACTTTCTTCACTGCCGGTAGCTCAAACAGTGCTCTGCTAGCAAATGGGCGTGTACTTAGACGCACAAGCCAAAATCTGCGTTCTGACTGGCTGTTGTCCGTTTATTTCTGCTTTGTAATAGGCTGTTAGGTCTATCCATATCGAGTAAACATGTCAAAAGTTTATCATCGTAGTCTAAATAAATATTATCGCGATGCCATATCGAGATCGTTTTATCGCCCAGCCCTAATTTAAACAGAGAAAATTTTTATATGTTAGGTTTACTATTTTATTATTATATTTTATTGCGGATATAATGAACAGGCTGCGATGTCAAGATTGCAATGATGGAGTGTGTGTGTGTGTGTATTTGTAACCTTAAGTAATCATGGTTTATTTATTCATTTATTTATTCATTTGTTCTTTTATTTATTTATTATTTAACATGCATGTGTGCATTATTAAAAGTACCATTGCAGCAACGAGAACGGGTCTGAGCCAAATTATGTTAAAGACGTGTTCTGGTGACTGGCGTGTTTTTAAACCAATCAGATAAGAGTAAATCGAGAGTTAGCGATTAGCTCATCTGATTGGCTACATGAAGAAGGTGGACCCGCCCTCCACTTCGCACTCCCGTTGGAACTACGTCATTTCAACAACAAATGGTAGATTTATCAGAAAATTAATCAGAAAGAAAATCAATCGCAAAGATCGCAAAACAATAATTATAAAAGTGGTTGTTTGCTGCCATTTTTTTTGTTTTCTTAAAAATGTAAAACACAAGCATATATGTTTTATCACAGGTTTACAATAAAAATAAGAGTGTGATTTCAAAGCATTTTGAAATTTGATCATCATTCTCGGACGTTTTGATACGTTCGGATCGATCAGCCCATCCCTACTTTCTTTAGACATATGTTTCATGTGTTGGTTTTAATAAAGACTCGGAGTACTCATAAAACTCACAGAACGAAATATGCGTCACACTTCACTGCGTTCTCAACAACATGTACAAGTGTTCTTCATACGTTAAAACAACGAGAATACAGAAAATAGGCTTAGAACTCCACCTAGTGGTTATATTATAGAATTAAAGGAGAAATTACAGGAGACAGCTTTATAACTGAAATGGCTTTAACTGAAATAGACTAAAGTTTAATATAACTATTCTGATAAGTGTATATTTCCAACATCATGTTTGTGTTATCAGTTTCTGTAAGTTTTTGTGACGTGTTTCAGAAAGATAATGGCTTAGACAGAGCAATAGTTTATTTTCATCTTAACCGGACATTGAAGTTGATCACTGCAATAATTCATAATTCAATATATTGATACCCGATTTCTTTATCAACTGTTTGTTCAATTGAGACATAAGGGGTGATTTCAAAGCATTTTGAAAGTGACACACTTCCTTCTGCCAGTTGGTGGCGCTATAACTTTGACTCACAGTAGTCACATCCATGTGACACACTGCTGAAGTTTCATCGAGATCAGTTAATATATGCAAAAGTTATAACACACTTCCTTGCTTTTATGCTTCCTTTGTGTGCTTTTTGGAGCTTCAAAGTTCATTTGCAATGTGTTCCACATTCAAACCAAAATATCTGACTCTAGGTCAAAGTATGAAACCAATACCCCACTTTTGTCTGAAGGTGGCGCTACTGAGCCCCTGCACCAGGCATCAAAAAAGAAAATTCAAGTTTGAGGAGCTGCCACAACAGTATTTAAGATATCAATAATCCTTTCACACGTCTACATCTGCCGGGTGTTTACATTGTACACATAAAGTTTGAAGTAAATCGTGTAACAATAAGTGGGTGATTTTAAAGTATTTTGAAAGTGACACACTTCCTTCTGCCAGTTGGTGGCGCTATAACTTTGACTCACAATAGTCACATCCATGCGATCGGCCTCTTCCCGCAAACACACTGCTGAAGTTTCATCGAGATCAGTTAATGTATGCAGAAGTTATAACACACTCCCTTCTTTTATGTTACTTTTGATGTGCTTTTTGGAGCTTCAAAGTTAATTTGAAATGTGTTCCACATTCAAACCAAAATATCTGATTTTCTGTTGGTCTGTTTGTTCACTTGAGACATAAGAGGGTGATTTCAAAGCATTTTGAAAGTGACACACTTCCTTCTGCCAGTTGGTGGCGCTATAACTTTGACTCACAGTAGTCACATCCATGCGATCGGCCTCTTCCCGCAAACACACTGCTGAAGTTTCATCGAGATCAGTTAATGTATGCAGAAGTTATAACACACTCCCTTCTTTTATGTTACTTTTGATGTGCTTTTTGGAGCTTCAAAGTTAATTTGAAATGTGTTCCACATTCAAACCAAAATATCTGACTTTCTGTTGGTCTGAGCTAATGACTGTAAATTAGAAAGTTGTTCGGCCCGACGAGATCTAGAAGTGTTCCGAGTTTCATATTATTACATGCAAGCATGTTTGATATATGGACAAGTGTTTGAATCCCATTCCAGGTGTCGCTGTCGAGCCCCCTGCCACGCCCGGGTACCAGATTCAGCCCGGCCCTGATGGCCGCGGGTTCTGGCCTGTGTGCAAAGTTTCAAGAGTTTTCGAGCATGTTAAGGGCCCCAAAAGTCCCAGAAACCTTGAAAAACAATCGAACAATCAAAAAGCAAATCTAAACCCAACAGAGAACCCCCCCCCCCCTCCCCTCCCCACACACACACACATAAAAAAATTTGGCAGGCCCATTCTGTCTGTCAGACAGAGAGACACTGAGAGAAAAAACACAGAAAGGGAGGAGGATTGGTCACTCAGAAAGAGAAAAATTTTAAGAAATCCACATTCAAACCACAATATCTGACTTTCTGTTGGTCGGAGCTAATGACTGTAAATTAGAAAGTTGTTCGGCTCGACGAGAACAATATACACGCCGAGTTTTGTAACTGTAGATAGAACTAACTAAGTTATAACACACTTCATGTGTCCATTTTTAGTCATAAATCAATTTCCTCGCCACGGCCAAACCGTTCGAGATATCAAAAATCCGTCCGAATGTAGCATCCTCAATGTCTTGACTTCATGCCGACCGAGTTTGGTGGCGATTGGATTCATTCTCTAGGAGGAAAATATATAATTCCAGAGCATGTGTTTCCAAACAACCCATAATAGCCGACTTCCTGTTGGGCTGGCGTAAAACTTAGAGCACAAAAGTTGTTCGGCCCGACGAGACCTACAAGTGTACCGAGTTTCATATCATTACATGCAAGCATGTTTGATATATGGACAAGTGTTCGAATCCCATTCCAGGGGCGCTGTCGAGCCCCCTGCCACGCCCGGGTACCATCTTCGGTCCGACCCTGATGGCCGCGGGTTCCGACCCATGTGCAAAGTTTCAAGAGTTTTCGAGCACGTTAAGGGCCCCAAAACCTTGAAAAACAAAAATAAAAGCATTTTCACTCCTCAGCAAAATCAGCACCCTCCCCCAGACACAGAGAGACGTAGGGTCAGTGAGAGAGGGAGAGAAAATTCTCCAAAACATCCACATTCAAACCACAATATCTGACTTTCTGTTGGTCTGAGCTAATGACTGTAAATTAGAAAGTTGTCCGGCTCGATGAGAACAATATAATTCCTGAGTTTTGTGACTGTGGGTCAAAGTGTAAAGCAACCCCCACTTTTGTCAAAAGGTGGCGCTACTGAGCCCCTGCACCACGCCCGTTTCTGAAACTTTGCACATGTCTACTGGCTAATAAATGTGATGTGTCTGTCGAGTTTCATGCAATTTCAAGTATGCTAAGAGTCTCAAAAGCATCAAAAAGAATATTCGAGTTTGAAGCATTGCCGCGGCGACAGTATCGAAGATATCAATAATCCTTTCACATGTCTACATCTGCCGTGTGTTTACATTATACACCTAAAGTTTTAAGTAAATCGGGTAAAAATAAGTGGGTGATTTCAAAGCATTTTGAAAGTGACACACTTCCTTCTGCCAGTTGGTGGCGCTATAACTTTGACTGACAATAGTCACATCCATGCGATCGGCTTCTTCCAGCGATCACGCTGCTGCGGTTTCATGGAGATCAATTAATGTATGCAGAAGTTATAACACACTTCCTGTTTCTCTTTTCGCGCCATCATTTCGTTTCCTCGCCACGGCCAAACCGTTAGAGATATCAAAAATCTGCCGGCAATTTTTCATGCTCAATGTCTTGACATCATGCTGACCGAGTTTGGTGGCGATTGGTGGAATTCTCTGGGAGGAGTATTCCAAATTCCATTGCGTGCGTTTTCAAACAACCCTAAATAGACGGTTTCCTGTTGGTCTGGGGTAAAAAGTAAAAGTATGAAGGATATATGAAACGATGAGATCTATACGTGCACCGAGTTTCATATTATTACATGCAAGCGTGTTTGAGTTATAGACCAAGTTTTCGGACCCTGTTCCAGGGGCGCTGTCGAGCCCCCTGCCACGCCCGGGTACCAGCTTCAGCCCGGCCCTGACAGCCGCGGGTTCTGACCCGTGTGCAAAGTTTCAAGAGTTTTTGAGCACGTTAAGAGCCCCAAAAGTGCCCCAATAGTCGTAAAAAAAATAATAATAATAATAATAATAATCCTAACGAAAACAATAGGGTCCTACGCACTTTGTGCTTGGGCCCTAATAATAATAATAATAATAATAATAAATATAGCTGCGAGCAGCGATGGCGGGCCCAAGCCGGTGGCACCGCCACCCCCGTGCCTTTAGGGTCGCTGTGCACGATGGGCAATAACGTAACCTCGATTTGACCGTCGAGAAGACGTGTGCTGTAGAGCTCGCATCAGCGTGGGCTCTGCAAAAGTTCGCATGGAGGGCACATATCAACCACAAAGTATGCGTGAGCACCCTTCCGATACCTAAAATGAAAAATGAGACACCCTACGGTCTCATGGAGTTAATGGACACACGAAATAAGTACACAAGACTGAAAATTCATATGAAGTGTGCCATTTGAGACAGGGACAGTGCCTAGGACCGTGAACCACAATAGTCACATCTATGAGGTAATTCAAATGTAGATTAATTTTTGATGTCATAGGTCAATATCTTTTGCAGCACTTAAACGTGTTAATCCAGAAGGCCAGTATTTATCCGGAGGTCTCTGTTCAGGTTTATTAATGTAATTATAATTTACGCACTGCTGAAGTTTCATCGAGATCAGTTAATGTATGCAGAAGTTATAACACACTTCCTTGCTTTTAAGCTGCCTTTATGTGCTTTTTGGAGCTTCAAAGTTCATTTGCAATGTGTTCCACATTCAAACCAAAATATCTGACTTTCTGTTGGTCTGTTTGTTCACTTGAGACATAAGAGGGTGATTTAAAAGCATTTTGAAAGTGACACACTTCCTTCTGCCAGTTGGTGGCGCTATAACTTTGACTCACAGTAGTCACATCCATGCGACCGGCCTCTTCCGCAAACACACTGCTGAAGTTTCATCGAGATCAGTTAATGTATGCAGAAGTTATAACACACTCCCTTCTTTTATGTTACTTTTGATGTGCTTTTTGGAGCTTCAAAGTTAATTTGAAATGTGTTCCACATTCAAACCAAAATATCTGATTTTCTGTTGGTCTGTTTGTTCACTTGAGACATAAGAGGGTGATTTCAAAGCATTTTGAAAGTGACACACTTCCTTCTGCCAGTTGGTGGCGCTATAACTTTGACTCACAGTAGTCACATCCATGCGACCGCCTCTTCCCACAAACACACTGCTGAAGTTTCATCGAGATCAGTTAATGTATGCAGAAGTTATAACACACTCCTTCTTTTATGTTACTTTTGATGTGCTTTTTGGAGCTTCAAAGTTAATTTGAAATGTGTTCCACATTCAAACCAAAATATCTGACTTTCTGTTGGTCTGAGCTAATGACTGTAAATTAGAAAGTTGTTCGGCCCGACGAGATCTAGAAGTGTTCGAAGTTTCATATTATTACATGCAAGCATGTTTGATACATGGACAAGTGTTTGAATCCCATTCCAGGTGTCGCTGTCGAGCCCCCTGCCACGCCCGGGTACCAGATTCAGCCCGGCCCTGATGGCCGCGGGTTCTGACCTGTGTGCAAAGTTTCAAGAGTTTTCGAGCATGTTAAGGGCCCCAAAAGTCCCAGAAACCTTGAAAAACAATCAAACAATCAAAAGCAAATGTAAACCCAACAGAGAACCCCCCTCCCTCCCACACACACACACACACACACACAAAAAAAAATTTGGCAGGCCCATTCTGTCTGTCAGACAGAGAGACACTGAGAGAAAAAACACAGAAAGGGAGGAGGAGGGGTCACTCAGAAAGAGAAAAATTTTAAGAAATCCACATTCAAACCACAATATCTGACTTTCTGTTGGTCGGAGCTAATGACTGTAAATTAGAAAGTTGTCCGGCTCGATGAGAACAATATAATTCCTGAGTGTTGTGACTGTGGGTCAAAGTGTAAAGCAACCCCCCCACTTTTGTCAAAAGGTGGCGCTACTGAGCCCCTGCACCACGCCCGTTTCTGAAACTTTGCACATGTGTACTGGCTAATAAATGTGATGAGTCTGTCGAGTTTCATGCAATTTCAAGTATGCTAAGAGTCTCAAAAGCATCAAAAAGAATATTCGAGTTTGAAGCGTTGCCGCGGCTGACAGTATCGAAGATATCAATAATCCTTTCACATGTCTACATCTGCCGTGTGTTTACATTATACACCTAAAGTTTTAAGTAAATCGGGTAAAAATAAGTGGGTGATTTCAAAGCATTTTGAAAGTGACACACTTCCTTCTGCCAGTTGGTGGCGCTATAACTTTGACTGACAATAGTCACATCCATGCGATCGGCTTCTTCCAGCGATCACGCTGCTGCGGTTTCATGGAGATCAATTAATGTATGCAGAAGTTATAACACACTTCCTGTTTCTCTTTTCGCGCCATCATTTCGTTTCCTCGCCACGGCCAAACCGTTAGAGATATCAAAAATCTGCCGGCAATTTTTCATGCTCAATGTCTTGACATCATGCTGACCGAGTTTGGTGGCGATTGGTGGAATTCTCTGGGAGGAGTATTCCAAATTCCATTGCGTGCGTTTTTCAAACAACCCTAAATAGACGGTTTCCTGTTGGTCTGGGGTAAAAAGTAAAAGTATGAAGGATATATGAAACGATGAGATCTATACGTGCATCGAGTTTCATATTATTACATGCAACCGTGTTTGAGTTATAGACCAAGATTTCGGACCCTGTTCCAGGGGGCGCTGTCGAGCCCCCCTGCCACGCCCGGGTACCAGCTTCAGCCCGGCCCTGACAGCCGCGGGTTCTGACCCGTGTGCAAAGTTTCAAGAGTTTTTGAGCACGTTAAGAGCCCCAAAAGTGCCCCAATAGTCATAAAAAAAATAATAATAATAATAATAATTAAAGCTGCGAGCAGCGATGACGGGCCCAAGCCGGTGGCACCGCCACCCCTGGGCCTTTAGGGTCGCCGCACACGACGGGCAATAACGTAAGCTTCGCTCGACCGTCGAGAAGATGTGTGCAAATTCCAAGAAATCCACATTCAAACCAAAATATCTGACTTTCTGTTGGTCTGTTTGTTCACTTGAGACATAAGGGGTGATTTAAAAGCATTTTGAAAGTGACACACTTCCTTCTGCCAGTTGGTGGCGCTATAACTGACTCACAATAGCAACATCCATGCGATCGGCCTCTTACAGCGAACACACTGCTGAAGTTTCGTCGAGATCAATTAATGTATGCAGAAGTTATAACAGACTTCCTGTTTCTCTTACTGCCTTCTGCCAGTTATTATAGGCTTTGTACTTTACTCACGCTGCAATACCGACGTAGAAAATCATCCTCTTTACATGCGTAAAAATATGCTTGGAAACATCACAGTGGAGCGGTGCTTACTGTGAATGATACTGAATTGTACTACTGACTATTTAAACAGAGTAATTTTTATATGGTAGGTTTACTATTTTATTATTATATTTTATTGCGGCTATAATGAACAGGCTGCAATGTCAAGATTGCAATGATGGAGTGGTGTGTGTGTGTGTGTGTGTATTTGTAACCTTAAAGGGGTCATATAATGCCATTTTTGTACAAGTTAATATGAATCTTTAGGGTCTAAATGAAAACTTTGTAATATACTTTTATTAAAAATTCTCATTAGTATTTTAAGAAAACACAAATTTTAACTGCTGAAAAACAGCTCCGTTTTCAGCACGCCGTTTCAGTGCATATGACTTTAAATGATAATGAGGTTTGGTCACCCGCCCCTCCCTCCGTTCTGGGGAATTGTAGTCTTGAATCATATGCATTTGCAAGATGTAAACAGTATTTTGCCAGTATTGTGTTACCATTCATCTTCATGCAGTTATAACTGTTTTTTTTACATTACTTCTTAATCAGTAACATACAAGTAAACCAGGTGTAACTTAGTGTTACCATGTTAACTGTAACACCTGCGTACACAGTTTTTAATAACACAATAACCATAACGCGTTGTTCATTATAAACGTGTGATTATGAATTATATTGAGAACGTCGTAACGTTATGGAAAACATGCCGTAATGTACCCTGAGTGTAAACATTAGCCACATGCAGTTTAGCGTTGTTTTGGTTGAACTCACCTCTGAGTGCTGCTTTACCTGCAGTTGAGCGTTGTTAAACTCACCGATGAATGGTGTTGTACCCACAATGAGCGTTGTTAAACTCACCGATGAATGCGGTTGCCTATGAACGCGCTAAACCTTTGCTGAGAGGGCACTTTGATATCAGATTGTGAGGGTTTTTAAAAATAAAAAAACTGTTGGAGGGCCAGATAAAGATGATCTGGGGGCCACCATTATACTAGCCCTGCCATAGATCATTCATTGTAGCCTATTCCTTTTTATTTTTATTTATTGCAGTCTCGACCCATTCGCAGCAGACGGAAAACGTACGTGCAGGTCCAGCTGTTTCGTTTTGGTGGTGCGATGAAGACTTTCGTCGAACATCAGCACGAACGGTCCCGTGATTTTGGAAATTAGTCATCATCCGCTATTCCAAAGCGCGTAATGGCTGATGGCTGTAGTTTGCTGGAGACCCTTGACAGCAGTTAGATATTTTTCACTTTTTGAATGAGACTCCAGCGCCCGTACACCCAACATTCCCAATTTAATAGCTTTCTTGCATAAGCAGTAGGCTTCAAATGCGTTATTTGCAACTGGCTTTAACCAAGCACGAAATTCAGATTTTTCAAGCCAAGTATCGCTAAACTTGCACTTCCTCATAGCTGAATAAAATCCGTTTAACGTCTTTCTGTTGTATCCGAGAGACTCGCGCCAATAACACGAAAGCTCAAAGCTGGCTGTTGCATGTTGGTCTATTTTGTAGTCATAATACAGCGAATTATATTTGGACTAGCGAAATAAGAAACTACAACAGCACGGAAGTAAAAAAGAAACATTCCAAAGCGCTATGGGAGCATTTAAATGAGATTTACATGGACGTAGGAAAATTAAGACCTGTTAAAAATTATTTAAGACCTAGAACACAATACTTCAGCAAATTTAAGACTTTTAAGGCCTTAAATTGTGATTTTGAAATTTTAGACTTTTTAAGACCCCGTGAAACCCTGTTTTTTTTTTTTTTTTTTTTGGTAGAGTATTTTTTATTGTATCACCAAAGCAATGACGCTCACGACTCCCGTTGAAGTATCCAGCATCTCTAAGGTCTGCAAATAACTCCATCCAGAACTGAGACCTATATACATTTTGAAGAGTCCTCAAGCTGATGCTTACACCGTGTACAGCGTACGAGTGGCCCTCGTTAAAATATTGAACGCAATGATGCAGTATGTCTTGTTTTTCCGTCTGGTCCGCGTCTTTTAAAATCTCCAAACACCGTTCTCAACAGTCAACACGTACAAGTGTTCTTCTTACGTTAAAACAACGAGAATACAGAAAATGTGCTTAGACCTCCATCTAGTGGTTATATTATAGAATGAAAGGAGAAATTACATATGAGACAGCTTTATAACTGAAATAGACAAGTTTAATATAACTATTCTGATAAGTGTATATTTCCAACGTCATGTTTGTGTTATCCGTTTCTGTAAGTTTTTGTGACGTGTTTCAGAAAGATAATCGCTTAGACAGAGTAATAGTTTATTTTCATCTTAACCGGACATCACAGTTGATCAGTGAAATAATTAATAATTCAATATATTGATACCGATTTCTTTATCAACTGTTTGTTCAATTGAGACATAAGGGGTGATTTCAAAGCATTTTGAAAGTGACACACTTCCTTCTGCCAGTTGGTGGCGCTATAACTTTGACTCACAATAGTCACATCCACGCGACCGGCCTCTTCAAGTGAAGAAACTGCTTAAGTTTCATCGAGATCAAGTAATGTATGCAGAAGTTATAACACAGTTCCTTGCTGTTTAAGCTTCATTTATGTGCTTTTTGAGCTTCAAAGTTCTTGTGCAATGTGTTCCACATTCAAACCAAAATATCTGACTCTAGGTCAAAGTATGAAACCAATACCCCACTTTTGTCTGAAGGTGGCGCTACTGAGCCCCTGCACCAGGCATCAAAAAAGAAAATTCAAGTTTGAAGAGCTGCTGCGACAGCAGTATTTAAGATATCAATAATTCTTTCACACGTCTACATCTGCCGTGTGTTTACATTATACACCTAAAGTTTGAAGTAAATCGTGTAACAATAAGTGGGTGATTTTAAAGCATTTTGAAAGTGACACACTTCCTTCTGCCAGTTGGTGGCGCTATAACTGACTCACAATAGCAACATCCATGCGATCGGCCTCTTACAGCGAACACACTGCTGAAGTTTCGTCGAGATCAATTAATGTATGCAGAAGTTATAACACACTTCCTGTTTCTCTTACTGCCTTCTGCCAGTTATTATAGGCTTTGTACTTTACTCACGCTCCAATACCGACGTAGAAAATCATCCTCTTTGCATGCGCAAAAATATGCTTGGAAACATCACAGTGGAGCGGTGCTTACTGTGAATGATACTGAATTGTACTACTGACTATTTAAACAGAGTAATTTTTATATGGTAGGTTTACTATTTTATTATTATATTTTATTGCGGCTATAATGAACAGGCTGCAATGTCAAGATTGCAATGATGGAGTGTGTGTGTGTGTGTATTTGTAACCTTAAAGGGGTCATATAATGCCATTTTTGTACAAGTTAATATGAATCTTTAGGGTCTAAATGAAAACTTTGTAATATACTTTTATTAAAAATTCTCATTAGTGTTTTAAGAAAACACAAATTTGAACTGCTCAAAAACAGCTCCGTTTTCAGCACGCCGTTTCAGTGCATATGACTTTAAATGATAATGAGGTTTGGTCACCCGCCCCTCCCTCCGTTCTGGGGGAATTGTAGTCTTGAATCATATGCATTTGCAAGATGTAAACAGTATTTTGCCAGTATTGTGTTACCATTCATCTTCATGCAGTTATAACTGTTTTTTTTACATTACTTCTTAATCAGTAACATACAAGTAAACCAGGTGTAACTTAGTGTTACCATGTTAACTGTAACACCTGCGTACACAGTTTTTAATAACACAATAACCATAACGCGTTGTTCATTATAAACGTGGGATTATGAATTATATTGAGAACGTCGTAACGTTATGGAAAACATGCCGTAATGTACCCTGAGTGTAAACATTAGCCACATGCAGTTTAGCGTTGTTTTGGTTGAACTCACCTCTGAGTGCTGCTTTACCTGCAGTTGAGCGTTGTTAAACTCACCGATGAATGGTGTTGTACGCCACAATGAGCGTTGTTAAACTCACCGATGAATGCGGTTGCCTATGAACGCGCTAAACCTTTGCTGAGAGGGCACTTTGATATCAGATTGTGAGGGTTTTTAAAAATAAAAAAACTGTTGGAGGGTCAGATAAAGATGATCTGGGGCCACCATTATACTAGCCCTGCCATAGATCATTCATTGTAGCCTATTCCTTTTTATTTTTATTTATTGCAGTCTCGACCCATTCGCAGCAGACGAAAAGCGTGCGTGCAGGTCCAGCTGTTTCGTTTTGGTGGTGCGATGAAGACTTTCGTCTAACATCAGCACGAACGGTCCCGTGATTTTGGAAATTAGTCATCATCCGCTATTCCAAAGCGTAATGGCTGATGGCTGTAGTTTGCTGGAGACCCTTGACAGCAGTTAGATATTTTCACTTTTTGAATGAGACTCCAGCGCCCGTACACCCAACATTCCCAATTTAATAGCTTTCTTGCATAAGCAGTAGGCTTCAAATGCGTTATTTGCAACTGGGTTTAACCAAGCACGAAATTCAGATTTTTCAAGCCAAGTATCGCTAAACTTGCACTTCCTCATAGCTGAATAAAATCCGTTTAACGTCTTTCTGTTGTATCCGAGAGACTCGCGCCAATAACACGAAAGCTCAAAGCTGGCTGTTGCATGTTGGTCTATTTTGTAGTCATAATACAGCGAATTATATTTGGACTAGCGAAATAAGAAACTACAACACCACGGAAGTAAAAAAGAAACATTCCAAAGCGCTATGGGAGCATTTAAATGAGATTTACATGGACGTAGGAAAATTAAGACCTGTTAAAAATTATTTAAGACCTAGAACACAATACTTCAGCAAATTTAAGACTTTTTAAGGCCTTAAATTGTGATTTTGAAATTTTAGACTTTTTAAGACCCGTGGAAACCCTGTTTTTTTTTTTTTTTTTTTTTTTTGTAGAGTATTTTTTTATTGTATCACCAAAGCAATGACGCTCACGACTCCCGTTGAAGTATCCAGCATCTCTAAGGTCTGCAAATAACTCCATCCAGAACTGAGACCTATATACATTTTGAAGAGTCCTCAAGCTGATGCTTACACCGTGTACAGCGTACGAGTGGCCCTCGTTAAAATATTGAACGCAATGATGCAGTATGTCTTGTTTTTCCGTCTGGTCCGCGTCTTTTAAAATCTCCAAACACCGTTCTCAACAGTCAACACGTACAAGTGTTCTTCTTCACGTTAAAACAACGAGAATACAGAAAATGTGCTTAGACCTCCATCTAGTGGTTATATTATAGAATTAAAGGAGAAATTACATATGAGACAGCTTTATAACTGAAATAGACAAGTTTAATATAACTATACTGATAAGTGTATATTTCCAACGTCATGTTTGTGTTATCCGTTTCTGTAAGTTTTTGTGACGTGTTTCAGAAAGATAATCGCTTAGACAGAGTAATAGTTTATTTTCATCTTAACCGGACATCACAGTTGATCAGTGAAATAATTCATAATTCAATATATTGATACCGATTTCTTTATCAACTGTTTGTTCAATTGAGACATAAGGGGTGAATTCAAAGCATTTTGAAAGTGACACACTTCCTTCTGCCAGTTGGTGGCGCTATAACTTTGACTCACAATAGTCACATCCACGCGACCGGCCTCTTCAAGTGAAGAAACTGCTTAAGTTTCATCGAGATCAAGTAATGTATGCAGAAGTTATAACACAGTTCCTTGCTGTTTAAGCTTCATTTATGTGCTTTTTTGAGCTTCAAAGTTCTTGTGCAATGTGTTCCACATTCAAACCAAAATATCTGACTCTAGGTCAAAGTATGAAACCAATACCCCACTTTTGTCTGAAGGTGGCGCTACTGAGCCCCTGCACCAGGCATCAAAAAGAAAATTCAAGTTTGAAGAGCTGCCGCGACAGCAGTATTTAAGATATCAATAATTCTTTCACGTCTACATCTGCCGTGTGTTTACATTATACACCTAAAGTTTGAAGTAAATCGTGTAACAATAAGTGGGTGATTTTAAAGCATTTTGAAAGTGACACACTTCCTTCTGCCAGTTGGTGGCGCTATAACTTTGACTCACAATAGTCACATCCATGCGATCGGCCTCTTAGAGCGAACACACCGCTGAAGTTTCATCGAGATCAATTAATGTATGTAGAAGTTATAACACTCTGACTGTTTCTCGTTTCTCGCCATCATTTCGTTTCCTTGCCACGGCCAAACCGTTGGAGATATCAATAATCTGCCGGCAATTTTTCATGGTCAATGTCTTGACATCATGCTGACCGAGTTTGGTGGCGATTGGTGGAGTTCTCTGGGAGGAGTATTCCAAATTCCATTGCGTGCGTTTTTCAAACAACCCTAAATAGAGCGGTTTCCTGTTGGTCTGGGGTAAAAAGTGAAAGTATGAAGGATATATGAAATGATGAGATCTATATGTGTACCGAGTTTCATATTATTACATGCAAGCGTGTTTGAGTTATAGACCAAGTTTTCGGCCCCTGTTCCAGGGGCGCTGTCGAGCCCCTGCCACGCCCGGTACCAGCTTCAGGCCGGCCCTAATGACCGCAGGTTCTGACCCGTGTGCAAAGTTTCAAGAGTTTTTGAGCATGTTAAGAGCCCCAAAAGTGCCCCGTAAGTCGTAAAAAAAAATAATAATAATAATAATAATAATAATAATAATAATAATAAATATAGCTGCAAGCAGCGATGGCGGGCCCAAGCCGGTGGCACCGCCACCCCGTGCCTTTAGGGTTGCTGTGCACGATGGGCAATAACGTAACCTCGCTTTGACTGTCGAGAAGATGTGTGCTGTAGACCTTGCATCAGTGTGGGCTCTGCAAAAGTGCGCATCGAGGGCACATATCAACCACAAAGTATGCGTGAGCACCCTTCTGATACCTAAAATGAAAAATGAGACACCCTACGGTCTCATGGAGTTAATGGACACATGAAATAAGTACACAAGACTGAAAATTCATATGAAGTGTGCCATTTGGGACAGGGCCTATGACCGTGAACCACAATAGTCACATCTATGAGATAATTCAAATGTAGAATAATTTTTAATGTCATAGGATGTCATAGGCCAATATCTTTTGCAGCACTTAAATGTGTTAATCCAGAAGGCCAGTATTTATCTGGAGGTCTTTGTACAGGTTTATTAATGTAATTATAATTTACGCTTATGTGTTCCTATGATATGCAATGGAAGTACATTTTTATGTTTAACATGGGTGTATTCACAATACATAGCATACGATATCATATTTTACGATTATTTATCATTATGTTAAGTAGATCATTAAAGTTAAGATAGTAAATGTATTTATATATTTTGTAGTAGCTAATATAACAAGCTAGTACACTGTGGGAATTATGAATTATACCAATGGAGTCGTATGGATTGCTTTTATGCTCCCATTATTATGCTGTCCTTTTTTATTCATAAATTAATTTCCTCGCCACGGCCAAAAGCGTTGGAGATATCAAAAATCCATCCGCAATGTAGCATCCTCAATGTCTTGACTTCATGCTGACCGAGTTTGGTGGCGATTGGATTAATTCTCTAGGAGGAATATATATAATTCCAGAGCATGTGTTTCCAAACAACCTATAATAGCCGACTTCCTGTTAGGCTGGCGTAAAACTTATAGCACGAAAGTTGTTCGGCCCGATGTGATCTAGAAGTGTTCCAAGTTTCATATTATTACATGCAAGCATGTTTGATATTTGGACCAAGTTTTCAGACCCCGTTCAAGGGGGCGCTGTCGAGCCCCCCTGCCACGCCCGGGTACCAGCTTCAGCCCGGCCCCGATGGCCGTGGGTTCTGACCCGTGTGCAAAGTTTCAAGAGTTTTTGAGCACGTTAAGGGCCCCAAAAGTCCCGGAAACCTTGAAAAACAATATCTTAATGCAAATCTCACCCAACAGAAAACCCCTCTCCCTCCCCTCACACACACACACACACACACACACACACACACACACACACACACACACACACACACACACACACACACACACACACACAGAATCACAGGTCTGTCTGTCAGAGAGAGAAAAATTCAGAGAAATCCACATTCAAACCACAATATCTGACTTTCTGTTGGTCGGAGCTAATGACTGTAAATTAGAAAGTTGTTCAGCTCGACGAGAACAATATACACGCCGAGTTTTGTAACTGTAGATAGAACTAACTAAGTTATAACACACTTCATGTGTCCTTTTTAGTCCTAAATCAATTTCCTCGCCACGGCCAAACCGTTCGAGATATCAAAAATCCGTCCGAATGTAGCATCCTCAATGTCTTGACTTCATGCCGACCGAGTTTGGTGGCGATTGGATTCATTCTCTAGGAGAAATATATATAATTCCAGAGCATGTGTTTCCAAACAACCCATAATAGCCGACTTCCTGTTGGGCTGGCGTAAAACTTAGAGCACGAAAGTTGTTCAGCCCGATGTGATCTACAAGTGTACTGAGTTTCATATTATTACATGCAAGCATGTTTGATATACTGGACAAGTGTTTGAATCCCATTCCAGGGGCGCTGTCGAGCCCCCTGCCACGCCCGGGTACCATCTTCGGCCCGGCCCTGATGGCCGCGGGTTCCGACCCGTGTGCAAAGTTTCAAGAGTTTTCGAGCATGTTAAGGGCCCCAAAACCTTGAAAAACCAAAATAAAAGCATTCTCATTCAACAGCCAAATCACCCCCTCCCCCAGACACAGAGAGACGTAGGGTCAGTGAGAGAGGCAGAGAAAATTCTCCAAAACATCCACATTCAAACCAAAATATCTGACTTTCTGTTGGTCTGAGCTAATGACTGTAAATTAGAAAGTTGTCCGGCTCGATGAGAACAATATAATTGCTGAGTTTTGTGACTGTGGGTCAAAGTGTAAAACAACCCCCCACTTTTGTCAAAAGGTGGCGCTACTGAGCCCCTGCACCACGCCCGTTTCTGAAACTTTGCACATGTCTACTGGCTAATAAATGTGATGTGTCTGTCGAGTTTCATGCAATTTCAAGTATGCTAAGAGTCTCAAAAGCATCAAAAAGAATATTCGAGTTTGAAGCGTTGCCGCGGCAACAGTATCAAAGATATCAATAATCCTTTCACATGTCTACATCTGCCGTGTGTTTACATTATACACCTAAAGTTTTAAGTAAATCGGGTAAAAATAAGAGGGTGATTTCAAAGCATTGTGAAAGTGACACACTTCCTTCTGCCAGTTGGTGGCGCTATAACTTTGACTCACAATAGTCACATCCATGCGATCGGCCTCTTACAGCTGAACACACTGCTGAAGTTTCATCGACATCAATTAATGTATGCAGAAGTTATAACACACTTCCTGTTTCTCTTTTACGCCATCATTTCGTTTCCTCGCCACGGCCGAAACCGTTCGAGATATCAAAAATCCGCCGGCAATTTTTCATCCTCAATGTCTTGACTTCATGCTGACCGAGTTTGGTGGCGATTGGATTCATTCTCTAGGAGAAGTATATCATAATTCCAGAGCATGTGTTTCCAAACAACCCTATAATAGCCGACTTCCTGTTGGGCTGGCGTAAAACTTAAAGCATGAAGGTTATATCAGCCCGATGTGATCTACAAGTGTACTGAGTTTCATATTATTACATGCAAGCATGTTTGATATACTGGACAAGTGTTTGAATCCCATTCCAGGGGCGCTGTCGAGCCCCCTGCCACGCCCGGGTACCATCTTCGGCCCGGCCCTGATGGCCGCGGGTTCCGACCCGTGTGCAAAGTTTCAAGAGTTTTCGAGCATGTTAAGGGCCCCAAAGACCTTGAAAAACCAAAATAAAAGCATTCTCATTCAACAGCCAAATCACCCCCCTCCCCCAGACACAGAGAGAACGTAGGGTCAGTGAGAGAGGCAGAGAAAATTCTCCAAAACATCCACATTCAAACCAAAATATCTGACTTTCTGTTGGTCTGAGCTAATGACTGTAAATTAGAAAGTTGTCCGGCTCGATGAGAACAATATAATTGCTGAGTTTTGTGACTGTGGGTCAAAGTGTAAAGCAACCCCCCACTTTTGTCAAAAGGTGGCGCTACTGAGCCCCTGCACCACGCCCGTTTCTGAAACTTTGCACATGTCTACTGGCTAATAAATGTGATGTGTCTGTCGAGTTTCATGCAATTTCAAGTATGCTAAGAGTCTCAAAAGCATCAAAAAGAATATTCGAGTTTGAAGCGTTGCGCGCAACAGTATCAAAGATATCAATAATCCTTTCACATGTCTACATCTGCCGTGTGTTTACATTATACACCTAAAGTTTTAAGTAAATCGGGTAAAAATAAGAGGGTGATTTCAAAGCATTGTGAGCGTGACACACTTCCTTCTGCCAGTTGGTGGCGCTATAACTTTGACTCACAATAGTCACATCCATGCGATCGGCCTCTTACAGCGAACACACTGCTGAAGTTTCATCGACATCAATTAATGTATGCAGAAGTTATAACACACTTCCTGTTTCTCTTTTCGCGCCATCATTTCGTTTCCTCGCCACGGCGAAACCGTTCGACATATCAAAAATCCGCCGGCAATTTTTCATCCTCAATGTCTTGACTTCATGCCGACCGAGTTTGGTGGCGATTGGATTCATTCTCTAGGAGAAATATATATAATTCCAGAGCATGTGTTTCCAAACAACCCATAATAGCCGACTTCCTGTTGGGCTGGCGTAAAACTTAGAGCACGAAAGTTGTTCAGCCCGATGTGATCTACAAGTGTACTGAGTTTCATATTATTACATGCAAGCATGTTTGATATACTGGACAAGTGTTTGAATCCCATTCCAGGGGCGCTGTCGAGCCCCCTGCCACGCCCGGGTACCATCTTCGGCCCGGCCCTGATGGCCGCGGGTTCCGACCCGTGTGCAAAGTTTCAAGAGTTTTCGAGCATGTTAAGGGCCCCAAAACCTTGAAAAACCAAAATAAAAGCATTCTCATTCAACAGCCAAATCACCCCCCTCCCCCCAGACACAGAGAGACGTAGGGTCAGTGAGAGAGGCAGAGAAAATTCTCCAAAACATCCACATTCAAACCAAAATATCTGACTTTCTGTTGGTCTGAGCTAATGACTGTAAATTAGAAAGTTGTCCGGCTCGATGAGAACAATATAATTGCTGAGTTTTGTGACTGTGGGTCAAAGTGTAAAGCAACCCCCCCACTTTTGTCAAAAGGTGGCGCTACTGAGCCCCTGCACCACGCCCGTTTCTGAAACTTTGCACATGTCTACTGGCTAATAAATGTGATGTGTCTGTCGAGTTTCATGCAATTTCAAGTATGCTAAGAGTCTCAAAAGCATCAAAAAGAATATTCGAGTTTGAAGCGTTGCCGCGGCAACAGTATCAAAGATATCAATAATCCTTTCACATGTCTACATCTGCCGTGTGTTTACATTATACACCTAAAGTTTTAAGTAAATCGGGTAAAAATAAGAGGGTGATTTCAAAGCATTGTGAACGTGACACACTTCCTTCTGCCAGTTGGTGGCGCTATAACTTTGACTCACAATAGTCACATCCATGCGATCGGCCTCTTACAGCGAACACACTGCTGAAGTTTCATCGACATCAATTAATGTATGCAGAAGTTATAACACACTTCCTGTTTCTCTTTTCGCGCCATCATTTCGTTTCCTCGCCACGGCGAAACCGTTCGACATATCAAAAATCCGCCGGCAATTTTTCATCCTCAATGTCTTGACTTCATGCTGACCGAGTTTTGTGGTGATAGGTGGAATTCTCTAGGAGGAGTATTTCAAATTCCATTGCATGCGTTTTCCAAAAAACCCTAAATAGACGATTTCCTGTTGGGCTGAGGTAAAAAGTAAAAGTATGAAGGATATATGAAACGATGAGATCTATATGTGTACCGAGTTTCATATTATTACATGCAAGCGTGTTTGATTTATGGACCAAGTTTTCGCACCCCGTTCCAGGGGGCGCCGTCGAGCCCCCCTGCCACGCCCGGGTACCAGCTTCAGCCCGGCCCTAATGGCCGCGGGTTCTGACCCGCGTGCAAAGTTTCAAGAGTTTTCGAGCACGTTAAGAGCCCCAAAAGTGCCCCAATATTCGTAAAAAAAATAATAATATTAATCCTAACGAAAACAATAGGGCCTTGCCTTTTCAAGGCTTGGGCCCTAATAATAATAATAATCCTAACGAAAACAATAGGGTCCTACGCACTTTGTGCTTGGGCCCTAATAATAATAATCCTAACGAAAACAATAGGGTCCTACGCACTTTGTGCTTGGGCCCTAATAATCCTAACGAAAACAATAGGGTCCTACGCACTTTGTGCTTGGGCCCTAATAATAATAATAATAATAATAATAATCCTAACGAAAACAATAGGGTCCTACGCACTTTGTGCTTGGGCCCTAATAAGTATGTGAGATTACAATAGTGATGCTTTGCAAGCACCACTAATAATAAGTATGTGAGATTACAATAGTGATGCTTTGCAAGCACCACTAATAATAAGTATGTGAGATTACAATAGTGATGCTTTGCAAGCACCACTAATAAGTATGTGAGATTACAATAGTGATGCTTTGCAAGCACCACTAATAATAATAAGTATGTGAGATTACAATAGTGATGCTTTGCAAGCACCACTAATAATAAGTATGTGAGATTACAATAGTGATGCTTTGCAAGCACCACTAATAAGTATGTGAGATTACAATAGTGATGCTTTGCAAGCACCACTAATAAAAAGAAGAATAATAAGTATGTGAGATTACAATAGTGATGCTTTGCAAGCACCACTAACTACTAGTTTGCCGTTTTACTCGTGATTTGTGTAAAAGGGAATAAAAAATTTGTTTTTGCGGCACCAGGAATGTGTATATTTCAACAGGATATACAACAATATATCCATACAACAAGCCACATAGCCACACATTTAGCAAAAATGTAGGTAAAGTAACGTGATTCCATAAGACCCAGGTTGACATTGTGTGGCTTCAGAAGACTCTCTCTATATAGAACACAAGTCACATAGACTACTTTTATGGTGGTTTATATTGATTTTGTTATGTTCTTTGACATGGTTACTATGAACTGGCTTTGTATGGAAAAGAACTGCATTGATTCTTCAGAAATTCTCCTTTTTTTCCCTCAGACAAATTAACAGCATACACTGTAGGTTTGGAATGACATAAGAATACGTAAATAGTGCCAAAATAGATTTTTTTTGGGTCAAACTATTCCTTTAAACAAAATGAATAAGCATAAAATTGTCAAACATAAGTCAACAGCAAACTAGACTTTACACCTTATCTAAATAACATAAATATTTCAAAAAGGACAATGTCATACTTGTCTCAGTGTATAGAGCAGCCATGAATATGAGACCACAATGATGGCAAACGGCACAGTGAAACACAGTGAGAAGTAACAGATTATGTAAGATGTGTTTTTGAGGTCTCTGCTTTGCCAGTCAGGTCCGCAGGATGTGCCAACCCCTTCCAGCTAGTAAATGCCCCAGCCAAAAAGAGATGGCATATTCCAGATTAGAAACCACAGCCAACACAATGCCACACCGCCTGCAGCATGCTTGGTCTGGAATTTGATAGTGCCCAGAGGCTTGCACACTACAAACAGCAATTCCACAGCAATCATGGCCACTGTGCATAATGCTGTTATACCTGTAGGGGTCAAGAGAGAATCAGAGTCACTTGAGGCAACAGAGTAAATTGGATAACGAAAATTGTATATATGTTAATGTGTATATATGTCCGCTTTTTTCAGGGAACAAGGGTTACACATGTAACCCGAGACGTGAGGTGACTCGGGGAGAAGTAGAGGAGACATTGCACTATCAACAGAGGTGAAGAGGTCCTCTTCTGCCCTGTAAAATCTACCCAGATCAGTTCCAAGTGGAGGGAGCCCTAGCACTTGCAATGGTCTCGATAACTTAATGAGAAAGCCCTGTGAACCTCAGTTGGTACCCTACAGGGGCCAAGCATGAAAGGTTTCACAATTCGGGCCGGGGATGAATATGTCCCCTGAGCCTGAGAAAGAAGGTCCTCCCTGTTCGGAATCGCCCAAGGCGAGCCATCGAGGAGAGATATTAACTCCAAGAACCATATCCTGTTCGGCCAGCGCAGCGCCATTAGTAGGAGGCAAGACCCTTGCTGGTGAACATTAGCCAAGACTCCTGGGAGCAGAGAAACCGGGGAAAGAACCGCATACAGATGCATTCTGGGTCATGTGTGTGTCTTAACGTCCAGACCCAAGGGGGACAAAGTGGTCCTCTTCTTGGTAAGCCTGTAATATAGCCATTGTATGCAGAGCAGCACCAGCCTGACACGCTGCTTGATAAGCCCTCCCCACTAGCATGGAGGTAGTCCTGCATGGCTTTGTGGGGAGAGTGGGTCTCTTAGTGATGATGTCGAGCCAGGCGAGAGATAACCCACAAGTGTCTCTTCTAACGGCGGCATCAAAGAATAGCCCCGTATCTCAGCACCTACGATAGTTGAACATCGAAGGCATGAAGACACAGGAAGTAAAAAGATTCCTCCATGAACGAAAAAGACTAGTCATGGAGGTCATCAAAGAAAGGAAGGGACTAAAATAGCTTTCCTTTCCCCTTTTTTTTTGTTTTTTTTGGCCACCAGACAGAAATCTGTCCTTATAATTTGGGCGTTTTTGGGGTGGGTGCGGGTCTCTTATTCGCGTGGCCAGTCTAGCTGTAGTCTGGCCACAGCCTGAGTAACCACCTCGTAATTTCTCAACTTTATTATTGTGGAATGTAGAGAGGTTGAGCGCCCCCCCCTCACGAAATGAAGAGACGCCGAGGTGCGCTTCAGGCTCACGAGAAGGATCAGCTGGATCTGGGGAGAGAGCGAACGAAAGGGGCGGACCCGTCTCTCGCTCCTCAGCCAGATACATGCGAGAGAAACACGATGAAAGTGTGGGCACTGACTCCCGGAAGTAAGCGAGGCGAGCGCGAAGCATTTCGCCCGAAAGCAGATCGAAATGCCCGCACCCACCCCAGCGCGAGAGCAGCATGCTCGTCCCCCAAACAAACAAAACAAAACTGATGCTTGTCCGTCTCAGTCATAGAGCGGAGACAGGTAAACACGCATCGTTTGCCTTGATTTTCAGTCATTTTTCTTTTCAGAGGAAACAGAAAGGAGAAAAGGTTCACTGCACACTGCCTAACAGAATCTAACTCCTAACAGAGGAAAGAAAGTTTGACAGTTTGTGATAGCACACAGCACAGAATGGCTCTTCAGACGAAATGTGTGATGATACACTGATGACGCATCTATTTATAGCCACTGCGCCAGGTGTGTCCAATGATTACATCGGCAGAGGCTATAAATTCCAGTCAATGTTCATTGACGTGTTGCATACATATTCACAGCTGGTCACACTGAGTCGTGTTCCCAAAAGCGCTTAGCAAAAGCGCAGCATCATAGTGAAGCTTTTTGTAAAGGGAACTTGAAATTGTTTAGCCATGACTTCCTGTTTCACAGGGGTATAAATATGAGGAAACACACAGGCTTAGACAAAAAAATCTAGTGCTGATGTGCGGCAAAAATTTGTTGAGCTTCACAAAATGGGAAGTGACTATAAGAAAATAGCCAAAGCATTGAAAATACCCATTTCCACCATCAGGGCAATAATTAACAAGTTCCAATTAACTGGAGATCTTTTAGAATTCCACACACAGTGATGAGGAGGGTTCAAGTGGATAAAGAATCTCCTAGGATCACAGCTAGAGAATTGCACAGATTAGTTGGGTCCTGGGATTAGAAAGTCATCACCACAAGTTGTTTGGGAGGGTTTCAAGAAAAAAAAGCCTCTGCTCTCATTCAACAACAAACTCGAGTGTATTCAGTTTGCCAGATACTACTGCAACTTCAAATGCAACCGGGTTCTATGGTCAAATAAAACAAAACAGAGCATTTTAGCTGCAAACACCAGAGATGGTTTTGGCACACACAGAGATGAAGAAGTACCTAATGCCCATGGTTAACCCTCTGGTGTCTGAGGATGTTTTGGGCCCTGGAGAAGGTTTGACATGCCTTGACATTTGTGCTTTTTTGAGTTGCTTAAAAACACATTAATGGCAAACAGTACTCCCACTTCTTCTCCTACGTGGCCGGCCACACCGGTTGGGATGACAACCTCCTGAAGGATGTCTATAGGATCGGTGTACCTAAACACCGATGTTACGATTTGCCGGAGATCGGAGATTACACCTGGCAGAAGTATGTGGAGCTCATTATGGAGACATTTGCGACAGAGGAACCACCTCTCTCAATCCCGGGTGCAGCTTCAGAACTTGCCATGCCCTTCACGGTCAGCGAGCCAGCACCTGTAGCCTCGCTCGTCCAAGAATCAGCGTAATCAGCCTCGTCTGCCCGGAGGAGGAGGAGAAGAAAGGCTTCTGCTCCCCAGTCTCCGCCTGCCACGGTCAGCGAGCCAGAGCCCACGCCTGCCACGGTCAGTGAGCCAGTGCCTGCAGCCTCGACCGTCCCAGATCCAGTGCCTGTAGCCTCAACCGTCCCAGATCCAGCGCCTGTAGCCTCGACCGTCCCAGAGCCAGCGCCTGTAGCCTCGACCGTCCCAGAGCCAGCGCCTGTAGCCTCGACCGTCCCAGAGCCAGCGCCTGTAGCCTCGACCGTCCCAGAGCCAGCGCCTGTAGCCTCGACCTGTACCCCACCGGGTACCACTCATCTCCACTACAAATAGGAAAAAGAGGCTACAATGTTGAAAAATGTTGCCTGGTCTGATGAGTCTCAATTTCTGTTGAGACATTCAGATGGTAGAGTCAGAATTTGGTGTAAACAGAATGAGAACATGGATCCATCATGCCTTGTTACCACTGTGCAGGCTGGTGGTGGTGGTGTAATGGTGTGGGGGATGTTTTCTTGGCACACTTTAGGCCCCTTAGTGCCAATTGGGCATCGTTTAAATGCCACGGCCTACCTGAGCATTGTTTCTGACCATGTCCATCCCTTTATGGCCACCATGTACCCATCCTCTGATGGCTACTTCCAGCAGGATAATGCACCATGTCACAAAGCTTGAATCATTTCAAATTAGTTTCTTGAACATGACAATGAGTTCACTGTACTAAAATGGCCCCCACAGTCACCAGATCTCAACCCAATAGAGCATCTTTGGGATGTGGTGGAACAGGAGCTTCGTGCCCTGGATGTGCATCCCACAAATCTCCATCAACTGCAAGGTGCTATCCTATCAATATGGGCCAACATTTCTATAGAATGCTTTCAGCACCTTGTTGAATCAATGCCACGTAGAATTAAGGCAGTTCTGAAGGCGAAAGGGGGTCAAACACAGTATTAGTATGGTGTTCCTAATAATCCTTTAGGTGAGTGTAGAGGGTATTTACATACGACTGTGTTCCTACACTTTCCAATAACATTATTGTTAAGTTTATGGATGATACAACAGTGATTGGGCTGATTTCTAACAATTATGAATCAGCCTACAGAGTGGAGGTACAGAACTTGGTAAGCTGGTGCTCAGAGAACAATCTGACCCTCAACACAGGAAAGACCAAGGAGTTAATTATCAACTTTGGAAGATCACAGAAGCCTGAATATGCGCCAGTCGTTATCAATGGAAATAGTGTGGAAAGAGTGTCCAGTTTCAAGTTTCTGTGCACATATCTCTCAGAGGACCTTACATGGTCGATAAATACTACTGCACTGTTTAAGAAAGCACAGAAATGACTGTTTTTCCTAAGGATGTTGAGGAAAGCTAGTCTGCCCAAACAGATGCTGACGACTTTCTATCGGTGCACCATAGAGGGCATTCTAACATGCTGCATTTCTGTGTGATTGTTCAGCTGTACAGCCAATGATAGGATAGCGCTCCAGAGTGTTGTCCTGCGAGCACAGAAAATAATCGGAGTTGAACTGCCATCACTGGAAGACATCTACAGAACACATTGTCTGAAGAAAGCTATCAGCATCTACAAGGACAACACACAAACCCATGCCATCACATGTTTGAACTACTTCCGTCTGGCAGGTGTTATAAGACATTTTATGCCTGTACTTCAAGACTAAGGAATAGCTTTATTCCCAGAGCTATAAATGCTCTGAACCAAGCCACCAAGAACTCTCTGCCTTTTTAACTGTTTGTAGTCTTTTAAAACTTTTGGCATAATCAATGGAATTCACAGAGACTGTTACCCTGTCCAGAATGGTGTGGAATTGCCAAAACAGTTTCAGGGGTACTGTCTGAAAAATTAGCATTGACATCGTTATATATTGTACGATTGTGTATACTGGGTATATTACTGTTACTTTTGTCATTATCATTTTCCATATTGGATTGATTGCACATGTTTAAATATTTATATACAATCTTACTATTTCTTATTTTTATTTTTATTGTGCTACAGCGTCTAGTAAGGAAGCTAGAAGTGTAATTTCGTTGTACATGTGCAATGAGAGTTGTACATATACAATGACAATAAAGATTCACTTAAATTCTAAGAGCTGGGGTGACAATGGCGAGACGGAGGGGTGGATCATTCTGCCACATTTAATATTGAGATTTCCCCATTTCAATTGAAGGTTCGATTTATGTGAATTTTTTAATTGGAAGATCAAAAGGACAAACAATGCAGATTTGTTTTCACAGCCATCTTTGCACATATTTACCAAGGGTGCCAATATTTTTGGCAACAACTGCAAAAAATTGGTCTGTAAGCAGACAGTATGCACATCCTTTGCTGATGGCAAAATCTGTGTAATGTGCAAGGTGTGCTAGATATAGTGGCATGCAGAAAACCAAAATATACTTTGGCATTTATTTTGACTAATGTATACTTACCTGCTAATTTAAAATGTGTCCATGTTACAATCATCATAGTGTATTTACATTTACATTTATTAATGTAATATTCAATAATAAATATTCAATATTTATTATTGATAATATTCAAGTTAAACAAACAGTGTGAGATAGGTTTGCAAAGTTTTAATAATTGCAGTTACATAAATATATAATATATACAGTTGTGTAAAATTATTCTATTTAGGGTTATAGTTTCTTTCAGTCAGATTAAAGTAAAATTAATTCATAAATCTGAAAAAGCCATATTGTTTTAAGTCTTGTTTGTGAGAGTTCTAGAAGCCCAGCAGGGGTGCACATTCTATAATACAGTCTAAAATTAATATTTAGTGTTAGAATGAACCCAACACAGACTTACCAAATAAAGCAACACAGAATACCTCCAGAACACATCCGACCCATCCCATGATGTAATAGCCTACAGCATTGGTCACCACAGACGTAGACTTCCTGTAAAAGTAGTGCCCATATCGGCAACGGCAAGGTTTACCAGGGCAAAATTCAGAGGCTGCCGCAGCTGTTTATGCTGGAGAGTGACAACGATAACTGTAGCATTGAGCATAACAGCTGTCATGGAGAACACAGCCATGAGGACAGATAGTGTGATAAATCCTGCCCGTGGCAGGGGCATTTTTGCATCATGGTTGTGGAGGGACGAGCCATTTGGAAATTCAGGGAAAGAGTTTTAAAATCAGTTAGACAAAAAAAATAATCTGGATGAAAATAAAAGAAGTTCCTTTACAATTTAGCTTTGTCTTATTATTAAAGACCTCAAGAATTTAAAATTTGAATTTTGTGGCTTTTAGTGCAAGCACTGAGGCCATCATTATGCTAGTGTACTCCTAAAGGTTGACCTAAACTTCAAGCAGTAAGACAAATGTAATTTTTAAAAATTGGATTAAAAATATAGATGATTCATCCACACTTACATTACCCACTGCTGATGTGAAGACCCACAACGTATTTTAACTGCTTGATTAGAACATCTTAGTGGAAAGATTGGTTGTCAGCAAGGTTCTGTGGTCTATCTGGTCTGGACTGCATTTTGTTAGTGTAACTACTATGGGCTACATCTGTATGTAAGTATTTTATGTTTTTTTTTTTTTTTTCTTCTTTTAAAAAGCCTTAATTATTCACTACCCTCATTACAATTATCATGATTTGCAGCAATATTTATAGCAAGAAATGTAATAAAAAATTGCATAAGGGAAATCACAAATTGCATACTTCTGAACTATTTCACGTAATATTGTAGTGTAAGCAGTGTGCGTATTGTGAAAATGCAACAAACAAAAGAGTACTAGGATATACTTATTCATCCGAAATAACGGTGTGTGGAATGTTGGACAGTTCATGCACTCAGCGGTCGCAGCTTGCACTACGTAGCGAAAGGGGTGGCAGCCATCTGTATCTAAATACAGACACTTGAGCCAGATGTCATCAATATGATGCACAGATATTTGCCTTAAAAAAATCTGAGCTCTTCTTCATTTCTAGTGGTCACTGTCTAAAATTGAATATAATGTCCATTCACATAGATTAGATGTGTTTGTGTTCCGGCAAATGTGTACTGTAACAGATTTTATAAGGGATTCGTTGATTAGCAGTTAAGTGTGGCCTCTTAACACCTTGAGTGCCAGATGTCATATCGCCTATATTTGACCTCCTAAGAGTTTTACCATCCATTAAGGTGAGACTGAAATTACTGTGTTTGGTGCCCTGATTAAAATAGACATGTGAGAATTCCAGCAGACTAAACAGCTTTGCTTCAGGAGCTGTTAAAACTATTTTTCTGTCCCTGAAAGACCTTTAATTTCTTAATCTTGTTGTTGACTTTATAATTCTTATTAAAGGAGCACCCTGTAGCACCATGCATTTACTGTAACAAAGGCATCTATTTCTGGTTGTGTATCTCCATTACATACTGTCTACAGTTCAGTGGCCTCAAACAGGATTTGGGCACTTAAGCCACACTTTTAAAAAAAATTATCAAACCACACAAATTTTATATAACAATACATATACTGTTCAAATTAATATGAAAATATTTTTGTTGTCAAGTAGTAGTGGAACATACTCATAGTTAATGTGCAGAACTACACCTGTAGTTATTCTGGACATCTGTATAAACATAAGGGGAACTGACTTCAAACACCACTAAAAATCACTTTTGGAGCAGTTGGTGAAAAGTCATTACACAAATGGCTAAGTGAAATTAGGTCTAGCATAATTTGTTTGCAGTTGCAACGTGGTTTGAGATGATGTTATATAATGAATGATATTCTGACATTTTTAAGTGTGACTTGAGTGTCCGAATACTTATGGAGCCAATTGATTTTTGTTATGTTAACATTTTGTTTATATTTAGTTACATATATTTTCTTTTCACTGTAAAACTTTGATTGTCACAAGTGACTTTACCTTTTCATTTAATGAAAGTCACTATTTTGCCCCTATTTTGTGGAACGCAAAATGAGAAATCCTCCATGGTTTGGGTTTTGATCCCATGAAAACCAAGAAGTAATCATGTTTACATACAGCAATGGTAAGCGTGATTCAGAGGTCACATTTTTGCTCTAAAATAACATTTTTACTCCACTGACAGTTAAGTTTAGGGTTTAGCTTTTGGTTAAGTGTATGGTTAATAAAATATGCATTCCTTTTTCGACTGCATAATTTACCCCAAAAAAACAATATCACTTTTTGTGCCATACTGTGGACATTTCACCCTGAAACTGGAGCTCCTTACATATATTCCATACATGACCATACATTCAACAACACTTGGCTTAGACCTCCGGGGGTAGCGATTTAAATTTTGGTCAGTGCAGAACTTTCGACTTACGGTCCCCAAATTCTGAGGAACCCCAAATTGTGTATCAAATATCAGTGTATTCTATTCTTCTATAGGAATTCCTTCTAAATTATAAAATAGAAAAAAAGAGATGAACAGAGAGAGTGCTGTTCTCTATGCAGCAGTGTTAAGACAGATCCATCACACTCTATGCCACACACACACACACTCACCTCATAATTTATGTGCTCATTGAGTAATTAGAGGAACACAAAAAGGGAAAGAATGGTAAACTCCTGGATGCTATTGTTAAGCGCCAGCGATCAAGAGGTCAACACTACATTAGTGACGATCTCTTATTCACTTACTCTGAATATTTTCCACTCTTTTATGGCATCTATTGAAGAACAGTTGTGAGAGTGTCAATAATACATCTGGGGGCTGTTCCATAAAAGCCGCTTAGAAAAGCGGGGATTAAAAAGTCCAAAACCTGACTTGAATGAGTGTAACGGTGATATATTTTCACCAAGGGACTTTTATTTTGGTGGGTGGCGCTGTCTACGGCGTGTGTGCGAAAGAGAAGAGGAAGAAGTGAGTCGCACCTTTGGCTTTGAAGAAGACATACGCGCTGTGCTCGTGAAGAAGAGTAACGCTGTAATAGCTGTGCGAGAGATCGACATTTTCTCAGCTGAAGATGTAAAGGACGATGGAGGCACACAGTCAGTTTAAGTTACATGAGTTAAATGTACTTTGACGTGAACGTGTGAAGCTGAAGACGTAGATAAAGCGGAAATTCAGTTTATTACGCTTTTGACGGAGAACGGTGTTAAGAGACTGGCCGAGAGCATGAAAGAGAGTTGCTGAAGCCGTGAGTTTCATTCAGAACATTGTTGTTTCTGGCGTAATACGGAATTTTAGTTTTTTATCAAACTGCATTTTTGTAGTCTTCTGTGAACCGCGTCATAGTGATACGCTGTTTTCCGCGCATACGCTTAGTGCACTTGTAAGTGCGCTAGACGGAGTGTTAGTTTTGCACGAGTGATTTTTCCCCAGAGTATTTTTTGGCACTTAGAAGAGTCTGACAATAGTCAACGATCAAGTATCGCTTTCAATAAGCCTTTATCATATTTTTGTGGATCGACCCTATTTAAGTGGGCCTCGCGTGCTGTGACTGAGGCGCGCCATTTTTTCCAGAAAGTTCCAGAGTTTTCCTCGAACTGCGCTGAGCTTCTCTGGTGTTTTTGTGTTTGTTACCCTGCCAACCAGACGACATCTCTTCACTGTCCTGTCTCAGATGTTTTGTTTTGTTATGTTTCATTGTTACAAGTCATTACAAGTTCTCACATAACATAATCAGTCATCGCAAGTCAACGCATCGAGAGTCTTCGTGGAATCAGTCTGGTACAAATGTTCTTTACACACATCTATACGAACATTTTACTGAGTTAGATGGAACTGAACAGAGTGATTATTTGAACTGCACTTGAACTGTGATTTGAACTATTTGATGTGAAGCTGAAAGAGTCATCCGAGTTAATTGAAGTGCTTAGTGTGAATTGTACTTTAAGTGTCTTCAACTTTATTCAGTATTTTGTTAAGTACCATCCAGTGTTATTGGTGAATTAATTTATGTCTATACATTGGAAATCATTTAGAAAATATACCTCTGAAGAGTGTTATATAGAGTGTTTGAAATTGATGTCTTGAAGTTTCATAAAGTCTATAAGACTAATTCAGAGAATCTTTTATTCTCAGTTTTATTATTTTATTTCAGTAAACTGTGAAAATTATTTTCAGAAGAATTAATAGTTTCTTAAAAAAGAGGAAATAAATGATTAATTGTTAAAAGTAATACAGCTGAAGATTATTTCTGGAACTTACCTTGGAGTAGAGGCGTCTCACTTTCACTATTAGGTTTAGGTGGGTGGGAACGTGAGCTGGAGTTATCACTTTGCATCACCTTTTATTCTTCAGGAAGCCACCGTGTTGACATTTAATTAAACAATTCTTAAAACGTATCATCATTGTAAAAAAAACCTGAAGCCCACACTTCTTATTCCTGCAGTATATCAGACAATAGGAAAGCTAAAAAATATACACACTAACTGTGTATCCTGAGACTCAAAGCACCGGGGTGGGGACTAAGATCCTGTCATTTCTAGGTCTTCCAAGGTAACATTGTAATATTCCCCTACGAGGCGAGACTTACAGTCCCGTTACATTTGGCGTCCACGAACAGGATGGAATAAGACTGTATTTACTTTTTTTGTGTGTCACAAGTCCCAGGCCTACAAGCTTAAGAATGGCAGAGTTTGAAGAACTGAAGAGGGAGATGGCGGAGATGCAGAGGCGGTTTGCCGAGCAGGCGGGAGCACTCGACCAAGCAAGAACCGAGCAAAGAGAAGCCCTGTCACTAGCAAGAGCTGTTGTCGAGCATCAAGCCACTGTTCAAGCACCCCCAGCTACCATTTATATTCCCAGGGACAGGAAGCTTCCAGAGTTCAGTGGCCGTTCGACCAACACTGGAGAGTTAAGCGTCGAAGAATGGGTTGCGTCAATGAAATCTGCCTTCCAAGTGATGAGAGTACCTGCAGAAGATCGTGTAGAGTTGGCGAAACAGCATCTCAAAGATGAAGCCAAAGCGACTGTGAGGTTCATGTTGGGTGATGGCGAAAAATCTACCGATGATATCTTTCAAGTCCTGCTAGACACCTATGGAGACAAAGTGCCAACTGGAACCAGACTGAAAGATTTCTATGAACGCAAGCAAATGCAAGGAGAGACGATCCGCTCATACGCATATGACCTTCAAGAGAGACTCAGCCGAGTTCAGCGCAGAGAGCCAAACAGGGTTCCAGAGGCCGAAAGTGTGTTAAAAGAACAACTTGTCCTGGGCTTTCGAGATGATTTTCTGAGGCGTGAAATGAAAAGGCGAAGTTAAAGAGGATGCAAGTTTGACTTTTGTTCAGGTAATGCAAGCTGCAATCACCTGGTCTGAAGAAGAGGAGACACAAATGCAAAACTATCCAAAACCCAGTACCCGTGTTAGAGTAGTTAATGCTGATGCAGAGCAAACTTCCTCTACATTAACACTGGAAAAACTGCATGAAGCTATACAGAAGATCGCCACCGTCAAGATGAGCTTTACCAAGCAGTACACAGTAATAGCAGGGTACAACTTCAGCAGAGCCGTCCAAAAGACAACCCCTGAAGGACAGTGATGGCCGATACATCTGCTATTCATGTGGTGAACCTGGGCACACTAGCAGGCGCTGTTCACTAGGTGTTGAAGCAGCTAAAGTGACTGATCAGTCTCGACGTTCCACAGGGATGGCTGGAACTAACATAGGAAATGTTCCATCAAGTACTGCACAAACCAGCCCTGGGCCATCTATGATAAGAAGTCATACAGCTGCATGGACTGACGAAGTGACAGAGAAGTTGAAAAGGGGTGCATTTGGAGATTGCCTGACTGTTGAAGTTAGAATAGCTGGTGTCAAGACCAACTGCTTGCTGGATACAGGCTCAGAAGTGTCCACTATTACCGAGTCACACTTTAGGAAGCACTTTGATGAGCAAGATCTGAAATTGTCATCTGCTCACTGGGTTAGACTCACTGCAGCTAACGGACTAGACATTCCTGTGCTAGGATGTTTGTACGCTGATGTAGAGTGCTTGGGAAAGGTCCTCCCAGGGAAGTGTATCTTTGTGCTGACCGATATCAGCCCTGAAGCAAAGGAAATAAAAGGACTCTCTGGAATCATTGGAATGAATATTATCAGTGAGTTTAAGTCGCTGTTTGTGACAGGAAAGGGCTGAAAAGACAGCCAACAAATGTGGACAACCCACAGAAGCAAAGATAAGAAGGGTGCTAGCAAGTGTCGAAAATACTGAATCTCTGAGCCCTGATGGTAAAATTGGATTCGTTAAAGTTGGGGAAAGCAGACTATCATCATCCCTCCACTAAGTGAAAAGGTGTTTGAAGGCCGTTGCAGAGTGTCACCTAAGGTGAAATGCCAGGTATTAATTGAGCCCACCACCGGTGTGAGTCTACCAAAGGGACTCCTGGTAGCCAACATGCTAACAAAAACTGAAGGAGGTAAAGTTCCTGTACGTGTAATGAATTCAAGTGAGCGAACCATTAGACTTAGCCCAAGATGCAGAGTAGCAGTAGTGTCCAAGCCACGGGAAGTGTTAACTGAGAATACACTGGAGTTTGAGGAAAAGGAAGGGGCGCTTCATGTTAGACAAGTGGCACATGTTCAAGCAGTCAAGATTCCTGACAATCTTCCAGTACCAGTTCAAGTGAATTATGAAAAGCTCACACCCACACAGAGAGAGGAACTAAACCAGTTGTTGGTAAAGTACAGGGACATATTCTCTAAAAGTGACAGTGATTACGGGTACACACAGGCGGTGACGCATGATATTCACACTGGTGATGCTCTGCCAATAAAACAAAGGCACCGTCGAGTACCGCCACATGTTTTCCAAGAATTTAAAAAGCATGTGCAAGATCTAGTGTCGCAAGGCATCCTTAGGGAGAGTGCGAGTCCCTGGGCGTCCCCAGCAGTTATAGTGGTAAAAAAGAAGGCAGTGTGCGCTTCTGTTGTGATTACAGAAGGTTAAACCAAGTCACCTGCAAAGATGCATTTCCGCTTCCTAGGGTGGAAGAATCTCTGGGCCAGCTGGGAAATGCTCAGTTGTTCTCTACTCTAGATCTGACGGCCGGCTATTTCCAGGTAGCTGTGAGCGAGTGTGATCGTGAAAAGACAGCCGCCACTACCCCGCTCGGTCTATTTGAGTGGACGCGGATGCCGCTCGGACTGTGCAATGCGCCAGCCACCTTCCAGCGCCTTATGGGCGTAGTGCTTGGGGACTTGACCTTCGATGTTCTATTGATCTATCTGGATGATATTATTGTATTTTCCAAAGACTTTAAAAGTCACTGTAAAAGATTAGAGCTTGTCTTTGATCGATTGAAGAGCCATGGCCTTAAGTTGAAACCAAGCAAATGCTTTCTCTTCAGAGCTGAAGTGAAATTCTTGGGTCATGTGATTTCCTCTGAAGGAATCAAGGTTGACAGTGAAAAGTTGAGAGCCTTGGATACTTGGCCTATCCCAAAGAGTGTGAAGGAAGTTAGACAATTGATCGGATTTATGAGCTATTACCGGCGGTTCGTGCCAAAGTTTGCTCAAACAGCAAAACCGTTGCATGCGCTAATGGGCAGCAAAGACAAAAGGAAAGTCTCTGAACAGTTCAGGTGGAGTAGCGAATGCCAGACTGCATTTGACAAATTGAAGCAATGCTTGATGTCGCCACCTATTCTCGCTACCCTGATTTTAGCCTTCCCTTTATCCTCACTACGGATGGGAGCCAACAGGGTCTTGGAGCTGTATTAAGTCAAAAGCAAGGGGAGCTGAGCGAGTCATTGCATTTATGCAGCAGAGGCCTGAGAGGGTCAGAGAGAAATGACAAATATTACAGTGCGTTCAAATTGGAACTGTTGGCACTTAAGTGGGCTGCAACAGAAAAATTTAAAGAGTACCTGATGTTTTCCAAATTCACTGTACTCACCGACCATAATCCACTGCGTTATTTAGAGACCGCTAATCTTGGAGCAGTTGAGCAACGCTGGGTGGCGCAGTTAGCGGAGCTTAATTTCGAGGTTCTGTATAAGCCTGGACGATTGAACACTAATGCTGATGCATTGTCGAGGATTCCCTCCAAGGAAGATCCTGAACAAGAGGACACAGAGAAGGATTTCATCCGACTGGACACTGAGGAAGTGCGTGCATGCCTGTGGCCTGCGCAAGGGTCCAAACGGGAAGAAACTGATGTTCAAGTGGCTGTACAAGCATCTATTAAGAAAGTAGTGAACGGGTACAGCTGGGATGAAATTAAAGAGTTGCAAAGAAGTGATCCTTTGATAGTTCCCCTATACAATGCTGTGTTTAAAAATAAAAGACCAAGCCGAGCGGAACAACAGAGTATGTCACCAGTGTTGAAAAAGATTTTCAGAGAGTTTGACCGTTTCCAGTTGCATCATGGAGTGATGTTTAGATGTATTCTCGACCCAAGGGATGGGGAGAAAATTAAGCAGCTAGTTGTACCGACTCCCTTACAGCGTTCAGTGTACGACAGTCAACATGAGCATGGAGGTCATTTTGGAGAAAGGAGTACTCTGACATTGATGAGACGGAGCTACTATTGGCCTAACATGTCTAAAGACATTCAAGAGTGGATAGAACAGTGTAAAAGATGCACCCTTGCAAAGGATGTCTTTCCAAGAATCCGTGCTCCAATGACTTGCAGCAATGTCACTGCTCCTTTAGAAGTCCTGGCAATGGACTATACTCAGCTGGAAATGTCCTCAGGAGGGTATGAAAATGTACTAGTTCTAACGGACATGTTTACTCGGTTTACAGTTGCCATCCCAACTAAGAACCAAACAGCGAGTACTACTGCAAAGGCCCTCATAAGGCATTGGTTTGTGTACTATGGATGTCCAGCACGTCTACACTCAGACCAGGGAAGATGTTTCGAAGCGCAAGTGATCAAAGAACTCTGTAAATTGTATGGTATCGGGAAGAGTCGCACAAGTCCCTACCATCCCCAAGGAAACTCTCAATGCGAAAGATTCAACCGCACAATGCATGATATGCTGAGAACGTTGACATCAGAAAAAAGAAAGACTGGAAGACTCACTTGCCCGAGCTGGTGTTAGCATACAACAATCATGTTCACTCATCCACTGGCTATGCTCCTTTCTACTTGATGTTTGGAAGGGATGGCCGCCTTCCATTAGATGTCCTGGGTGGAAAGGATTTGGAGGAGAGTGATGCAGAAAACTTGGATGACTGGGTGAAGAATCATCACAGCCGACTAAAGACTGCCGTAGAAGTTGCTGAATACGGTCGCACAGGAAGCCTCCAAAAGACGGAAGAGAGTGTATGACCGCAAGTCCTCTGGAGCGCTTGTAAGGCCTGGTGACCGTGTGTTGCTACGTAATCACAAACATAGGGGCAGAAATAAGATTCAAGACAAGTGGGAACATACACCCTACATTGTAGTAAAGCAGAATCATTCAGACATACCTGTATTTACTGTCAAACCTGAAAAGGGGGTTCGGTCCAGAGTAGTACACAGAGACCAACTTCGTCACTGCACATTTCCTTTGTCGTCACCTACTACGCCACGTATAACCAGACCTAGATCCGTAAATCGATCAGATTCTGAAACAGAATTCCAAGGTCTTATGTGTTTTCCAGCCGTCGCACATGGACAGAGTAGAGAAGAAAGGGTGGTACAGATGGAAGCAAATGGTGTAGAACAAAGAGAGAGTGTAATACAAGAACAGGGGAATGTAGCACAAGATAAGATTCCAGAAATTGACTTAGTAGTACAAGAAGTTTCAGATGATGCTGATATTTCAGACTCTGAATGTGAAAGTGTTCCAGAGCTCAGACGCTCTCAAAGACAAAACCGTGGTAAATTACCTTTGAAGTATAGGGATGATTATCTGATGAAATAAGGTGAAAATGTAACTAAGATTGTAATGAGAAATATGTATGAACCTGTGAGTTTGAAAATGATGTGTATTTTGTATAATGTTGCATTTAAATGTGTTTTGTTTATGTTTCAGGAGCAGACTGTCTGGAGATGTCGATGGTATGGCAGGGTTTAGCAGGGGAAATGTAACGGTGATATATTTTCACCAAGGGACTTTTATTTTGGTGGGTGGCGCTGTCTCACGGCGTGTGTGCGAAAGAGAAGAGGAAGAAGTGAGTCGCACCTTTGGCTTTGAAGAAGACATACGCGCTGTGCTCGTGAAGAAGAGTAACGCTGTAATAGCTGTGCGAGAGATCGACATTTTCTCAGCTGAAGATGTAAAGGGCGATGGAGGCACACAGTCAGTTTAAGTTACATGAGTTAAATGTACTTTGACGTGAACGTGTGAAGCTGAAGACGTAGATAAAGCGGAAATTCAGTTTATTACGCTTTTGACGGAGAACGGTGTTAAGAGACTGGCCGAGAGCATGAAAGAGAGTTGCTGAAGCCGTGAGTTTCATTCAGAACATTGTTGTTTCTGGCGTAATACGGAATTTTAGTTTTTTTATCAAACTGCGTTTTTGTAGTCTTCTGTGAACCGCGTCATAGTGATACGCTGTTTTCCGCGCAAGACGCTTAGTGCACTTGTAAGTGCGCTAGACGGAGTGTTAGTTTTGCACGCAGTGATTTTTCCCCAGAGTATTTTTTGGCACTTAGAAGAGTCTGACAATAGTCAACGATCAAGTATCGCTTTCAATAAGCCTTTATCATATTTTTGTGGATCGACCCTATTTAAGTGGGCCTCGGCGTGCTGTGACTGAGGCGCCATTTTTTCCAGAAAGTTCCAGAGTTTTCCTCGAACTGCGCTGAGCTTCTCTGGTGTTTTTGTGTTTGTTACCCTGCCAACCAGACGACATCTCTTCACTGTCCTGTCTCAGATGTTTTGTTTTGTTATGTTTCATTGTTACAAGTCATTACAAGTTCTCACATAACATAATCAGTCATCGCAAGTCAACGCATCGAGAGTCTTCGTGGAATCAGTCTGGTACAAATGTTCTTTACACACATCTATACGAACATTTTACTGAGTTAGATGGAACTGAACAGAGTGATTATTTGAACTGCACTTGAACTGTGATTTGAACTATTTGATGTGAAGCTGAAAGAGTCATCCGAGTTAATTGAAGTGCTTAGTGTGAATTGTACTTTAAGTGTCTTCAACTTTATTCAGTATTTTGTTAAGTACCATCCAGTGTTATTGGTGAATTAATTTATGTCTATACATTGGAAATCATTTAGAAAATATACCTCTGAAGAGTGTTATATAGAGTGTTTGAAATTGATGTCTTGAAGTTTCATAAAGTCTATAAGACTAATTCAGAGAATCTTTTATTCTCAGTTTTATTATTTTATTTCAGTAAACTGTGAAAATTATTTTCAGAAGAATTAATAGTTTCTTAAAAAAGAGGAAATAAATGATTAATTGTTAAAAGTAATACAGCTGAAGATTATTTCTGGAACTTACCTTGGAGTAGGGGCGTCTCACTTTCACTATTAGGTTTAGGTGGGTGGGAACGTGAGCTGGAGTTATCACTTTGCATCACCTTTTATTCTTCAGGAAGCCACCGTGTTGACATTTAATTAAACAATTCTTAAAACGTATCATCATTGTAAAAAAAAACCTGAAGCCCACACTTCTTATTCCTGCAGTATATCAGACAATAGGAAAGCTAAAAAATATACACACTAACTGTGTATCCTGAGACTCAAAGCACCGGGGGTGGGGACTAAGATCCTGTCATTTCTAGGTCTTCCAAGGTAACATTGTAATATTCCCCTACGAGGCGAGACTTACAGTCCCGTTACATGAGCAGAGCTAAACATCCGCGCTTAAATTGGTTCCATAACAGTAAGTTGAGGATCATGTGATCTTACTAATTTGAGTCAGGTTTAAATAGTCTAGATAATTGCGCGTGCACGCCATTGTTTAAAAGTCCTGAAAAGTCGAGCATGTGTCAATCGATTTACTGTGGGCTACCATGGCAACAAAAGGAAAAGATAGAGCAGCGATGTTCACGGCAACAGAACAGCGTTTGCTATTGGAAACATATGAAGAATTTAAAGATGTCATCACCAAAAAAGGCAATACAGCGGCAATAAATAAAGCAAGAGAGAAAGGTTGGCAGGAAGTTGCTGATCGTCTCAATGCGTAAGTAGCGGTGTAAACTATCTAAAATACTTTATCAACATTGAACGTGTGTCACAATACATTGCAAGTATGTGTGTGAATAACAGTAACGTTAATTGCTTTCACGCAGCAGCAACTTAAGTGAAGGAAAAAGAACCTGGCAACAGGTGAAAATAAAATATAAAAATATAGTTCAGAATGGTAAGTAAATCTAATGGTATGTACATATGTAATCAATGCCAGCTTTAAGTTACAACTATTCAGGTTTTTTTTTTTTTTTTTTTTAATTGCAGCGACCAAAAAGAAGACTGAGGTTGCTGGCACTAGGGGAGGGCCACCACCAGCCAGCTTCACTCTTGCAGAGGAGCTGGCTTTGGAAATTAATAAAGGGAGGCCCGTCCTTGAGGGAATAGAGGGGGGGACATCATCTAAAATGATATCACGTAGTATAAGGAGTGAGTATATAAAAGGTGTGTGTGTGTGTGTGTGTGTGTGTGTGTGTGTGTGTGTGTGTGTGTGTTTTATTATCATTATTCCTTCTTATCATTATTCCTTATTATAGCAGTAGTGTCACGTAGAGGTACTTGTGCTACTGTAATGGTGCATTTTGGTAAAAAAAAAATATTTTTTCTATCAAGATTCTGTATGCATTATGGATCCACCAGACATCATGTTGCCTGTGAGTATGAGACCTTTTAAATCAGTCATGTAAGCTAATGAGTTTAACTGAGTTTAATCAGTGGTCACAGGGAGAAGGCCCATCAGTTGAGGAGGATGAGGAGACTGTGTCTGTATGTTCAAGGAGGCCTGAGGTACTCACAGGTTCCATGCTATACTGTATTGAATATTAAAAAGTGTACTTGTGTGATAAAATGATCATAATGTGTTTTCAGGATGCTGACACTGTTCTAGAGCCCTCTCAGTCTGGGACCACATGTGACAAAGTGAGTATTAAGAAATGAAAACAATGTGAGAAGAGTATTCAATGAAATAACTTAAATCTATGTTGCTACAGAACCCAGAAAACATAAAAGGAGTGTATAAACGCTACCTCCTTAAACAAATGGAAGCGATTGATATCGACATCCAGTATAAAAAACTGAAGATGAGGAAGTTGGAGCTGGAAATTCAACAGCTACAGAAAAATGCAAGTAGAACTACCATTTTTAAAAAAGGAAAAGGAAAAAAAAAATTACCTTTTTGATCACTTTCCACAACATTTATTTGTGTGTTTTCACCCCTAACAGGCAGATTCACTCTGAATAAAGACAAATCACATTAAATACTTTGACATCTGTGTGTTTGTTCAACTAAGGAGAAAGTTGAGGGGCCAGTGGAAAATTTTAAAGGCTACACATGGTTTAGACCATATTAAGCAAAATAATTATTTGCATATGTGTCTCAGTATAAGTCTGCCTGTTTC
Source organism: Xyrauchen texanus (assembly GCF_025860055.1). NCBI lineage: Eukaryota > Metazoa > Chordata > Actinopteri > Cypriniformes > Catostomidae > Xyrauchen > Xyrauchen texanus. The sequence continues at coordinate 8,686,094 of NC_068314.1, forward strand.
GTTTTCTTCCAATACTGCTTCATTGCCCCAGTCTTCCTCTTCAACAATCCTTGGTTGCCTCTCTCTCCTCAGACAAGCAATGTTATGGAGCACTACACAAGCAACTACAATGTCACATGCCCTAGGTGGAGTCACTCTGAGGTGCTTCAGGCACTGAAACCTTGACTTTATCAGCCCAAATGCCATCTCTATACAACCTCTTGTGCGTGCATGGGCAATGTTGTAGCGGTGCTGTGCCTCTGTCTGGGGCTCCTGATGGGGAGTCAAGAGGTAAGGCAGGCATGGGTATCCCTTGTCTCCCAGCAAAACTCCTGAGAATTCTCCTGCATAGACAGAATGAATATAGATATAGAATGTAGTTTTTTTTTTTTTTTTTTTTAAGACTTTTTGCGATTTAAGTGATTACTAGGATACCTCTTGCTAGTTGCTGGTAGAGAGATGAGGCTCTAAAGATTCTGGAGTCGTGCACAGAGCCTGGCCATTTGGCCTCTACATTTGTGATGATGCAATCTGCATCACTAATCATCTAAAATAAATTAAACCTGTAGGTCACTACATTTTAATTGCAATGAACTAAACACTGGTGCCCAGCTTAGTACAGAACACTCAGTGCTAGAGCATAGCCTTCGATATCATCTCAGTGGGACCGTACCTGTACATTGATGCTGTGTACTGATTTCCTATTCACAAAGTCCGCTTCATGTGGACCAGACGGACACTTAATACGCACATGGGTGCAGTCCAATGCACCGATAACATTTGGGAAACCTAGGAATATTATTTGTTTGTTTTAAATATGTCCCATGTAAAATCAACAGTCAAGAAATATTTCCATGTTTTATAGTTATTTGAACTTACCAGCTATTCCATAAAAGGCATGTTTAATGGTACGAATAGCTTTGTGGCCAGGGAATGTGATGAACACATTGAGTAGTCTTTTTAAAGAAAGGTACACAGTTCGTACAGAGCGGCAAACTGATGCTTTGCTGATATTCTCTGCATCTCCAACTGTGTTCAAAAATGTTCCACTGGCAAAAAAGCGAAGTGCAATGCACACCGTCTGTGGGACTGTGAGCGCTCTGTTGCAGCGTGTATTAATTGCAATGTGTGGGCTTAGTAATCTACAAATATATGCAATGCCATCTCTTGAGAACCTATATCGCTCATACAGGTAGCTGTCATTAAAAGCCAACGGGTCTGACCTGTCTCTGAAAGTTCTCTCTCTTTGAAATGCCCTCCGCAAGACTATAGCTCCCTCATCCACCACCTCATCTATGAAAGGACACGCCATGGTTAAGTTTGGAAACGAGTTCAGCTCCCTATTTATATACTTTTAATTAATTACCAAACTCATTAACCAAACTCACCAATTAAACACACAAGTTTTGAACATTTCTTAGTGTATTTATACCTTATAATTTCTTACATTTATTAGTAAAGTACATTTCCTGATTTATTCCCAGCAAACATGCCAGTGCGGGCCCACTGTGGGTAAGTGTGGGTTTTCTGTGGGACAGTGTGGGCAAGGGCAAACCCTTTGGGGCCCCATGTGGGCATTCTGTGGGCAAGCCCACAGTGGGCTTGCCCACAGAAAACCCACACAGGCCCCCAGTGGGTTAGTCCATGCGGGGCCCATAGTCGTTTTGCCCATTTGGGCCCACATGAGGATTTACTGTGGGCAACCCACAGTGGGCTTGCCTACAGAAAACCCACACAGGCCCCCAGTGGGTTAGCCCATTAGGGGCCCATAGCAGTTTTGCCCATTTGGACCCACATGAGGATTTACTGTGGGCAACCCACATTTAGCATATAGTTAAAAATAGTTACATTTTTTGTTAAAAAATTGTTAAAAAGTTAAATATTTTATGTGGGTCTTTTTTAATTGGTTGCCAGATTTTGTCACAAACCCAACTAATCTCATATGGTATAGCCTACAATTTTTTGGGTGGGAGATATAGTCCCATCCAATGATCATTAAGCTGTAAAATAGATAAAATCAATTCATGATATTTTTTTTATTATTATTATTTTACTAAAATAAATGTTATTGTATCTGTTGTTATTAAAATATACAATTATAAACTCAATTATGCTCAAGAAACATTTCAGTTGTGCTGCTTAACATTTTTGTGGAACAATGATGTGGTAAGATTAAAAAAGACAGATATTAATATTTTTATTCATCAAGGATGCATTCAATTGAACAAAAGTGACAGAAGACATTTATGAAGTTACAAAAGATTTCTATTCAATAAATGCTTTAATAAAATTAATAAATGCTGTTTATTAAACTGAAAAAGTATACATTTCTACAAAAATGTTAAGCAGCAAAAACAGTTTTCAACATTGATCAATTGTAATAATATTTTACAATTTTTACTTTACTGTTTGATGAAATAAATGCAGCCTTGGTGAGCACAAGACTTCTTATAAAATCTTAACTTCATACATGTTTAGTAAAACTTATGTTAGGTAATTGACTTCTTTGTCACAGGACAAAAATAGCCTTGACTGCTGTCATGAATGGGCCTACATATGTAGTATGAGAACTTAATATTAAAAGCCTAGTTTATGGGAGACAAAGAAGCAAATACAATTTACAAATACAAGTGTGGGGTGGGGGTGGGGCACCACCACCACCACCACCACCACCACCACGAGTTTACCATTTAAAGAATTAACATGGATTATGGCAGTTAAAAAACACTAGACACTTGCAGGCTGGATAATTTAAATACATTCATTTAATTTTTTTTATTATTTTTCCTTGCATGCCAGGTAGACATAAAAGGTAGGTATATATATATATATATATATATATATATATATATATATATATAAAATACATTAATATTGTAATATTATAATAAATTAATTTTTTAAAAATGATAAAAATATACTTTACAACTTTACACCTCGCGTGCAAGGCCCGCGAAAGAACCTGGAAGCCGGTATAAAAGCTCTGATCAACGGCAATCAAGTGCACAGCACGTCGACGACTCCATCTGTGGACATCCTGACTGTACTGAAGACATCCTGAAGAAAGAGGTTTCCTGAGGTAAAATACTTTTTAAACTATTGTATTCAAATAACTTAAAACTTATAACTCCAATACAAATATCAATGACAATTTTAAGAAAACGTATATCAATGAAAAAAGGACACAGGCGGTCTGAGGGAATTTGTTTTTCTTAGGCTATTGCAGTTTCAAACACATTAATAATAATAATATAACCCGTCTTCATATTTTATATAAAACCCAATTAATTATCAATTGACGGACTACCTTTTACCAACTCTAATGTTCACGTAAACGGGTTTTGCTACCGTCTACACCGTCAATAACCGTTAATGTCGTTATATCTGTGTGACGTCATTTGGGCATTTGCGCTAATGGAGAATATCTGGTCAAATTGAAAATATCATATTTCCAAATTTCACTAAATTAAATGTCAGTCATTTTTAAATACCAAGGAGTTGTTTTCATGGTGAAACCTCCAAACATTTATTGCGGTCAAGCCAGCCGCCACTTCGAAATGAGCGGCCGCACCTATATTTCGTGGTGCGCGTATACACTGGTTATTGCGGTATGACCGTCAGAACTAAAACAGGTTAAATTCCTGCTAAGGCAATTTCACATGCATTCATTTATTCTGTCTGTCTGTCTGTCAGAAAGACAGAACGAAAGAAAAGAAAGATTTTAGCACACCTCACAACCTGTCACTGCATGATATATTGAATTCCAAAATAAGAGCCCCCCCAAAACTCATATATTACCTTTTTTGTCCATACATTCAGAAAATCATAAAAATAAAAGTCCTAGCTTCCACAGACCAATTTCACCTCAGGTGGGGAGGACACCTTCTCAAGGTGTGAACTACAATGTTTCAGGACATTCTGATGTTGTATTCCAAAATAAGAGCCCCCAAAACTCGAATATTAGATGTTTTGTTTAATAGTTCCAAAATAACGCCACAGCCAAACGGTTATGCGCCTGCGTCTCCAGACAATAGAGTGGTGCTGAAGAGTTTGAATTTGAACGATTCAGTGAGTCACTCCTTAACACACATATTTGGTATTTAACACCTCTTTAAAAGCCTGCTAAATTAATAAATGCATTTAAATAAATAAAGTTTTGTACTTTTTCACTACAGTTTCAGTATAGCTGTACTGTGAATATACTAATGTGTTACTGCTTTAATTTAGGCAAGTATCTGGCAACAGTTGGGGGTACAAGCCCAACCTCCAACACCAGACGTATTCTGGTCTGCATGCTGACCACCTCACTTGCCCAGCAACTGTGCTGGAAGGGCTCTGGCCAGAAGATGGCCTTTGGGCAGATGTTGGTCTGCAAAGCAGTTATAGGTACAGTATATAATGTTTATATGTGATAAGCCCGTATAACAGGAATAAAAATATAATAAATGGGAAGGAAAAATCAGTAGTCAGGTGTAAATGTACAGTAAATGAACAATGTTTGATCTGTCTCCATGTTTCCTGTAGCCAGTAATCCTCGTCAAAGTGCAAAGGAGGTTGAAATGGCGTAACAGTACTTGAACAACCCTTATTTTGTTTTTAACATTTGTATTTCAATTGATCCTTTCTCACTTAGATGCTGTGACAAAAAGCAGCCAAGCCACTGCATGCGAGGTGGAAGCGTCCATAAAAGCGTGGCTCCGTAATGCAAGGGACAGAGATGGGGGAAGGCAAGGAAGGGCCAGAACTGCAGTGAGGGAAATACCTACTGAGGGGATTGGTTTTTAATTTACTTTCATATGTGTTTTAAATATTCTGTGGTTCTGTTTTTGTGTGTTTATTGCTGTTTTAAACTGCTCTATTGCTTTTTTATTGCTGGTTAAAAATAAATCTCAATGTATTATTATTAATTATAATTATTATTAATGTCTGTAAATAAATTATTTAAAAAAAAACATGACCCTCGATTTATTGCTGCTACCTTTAACAAGTGCAATTGTTCTGTATATAGTAAAGTACCCACACTCCGTGTGCTCAAACTTTGCACCTACACCCACAGTGTGCCCACATCCAGCCCACATGAGGGCCCACTCTAATTTGGGCTGTCCCACTAGGGCCCCACCTGGACCCCATAGTGTGGGGCCCACGCGTGCCCCACATTTCACACCGGTATTGGGCCCACATGGGCCCCTAAGGGGTTTGCTGTGGGCCCACAACTGGCCCCAATGGGGGCCCACTCTACTTACTGTGGGCCTGCCCACAGTCAGCCCACACTTTGGGGTGTACCACTGGGGCCCCACCTGGGTCCCATAGTGTGGTGCCCACACGTGCCCCGCATTTCGCGCCGGTATCTGGGCCCACAGTGGGCTGCCCGCAATGGCCCCAAACGGGCCCCAATGGAGCATGTTTGCTGGGTTTGTTTATTTAAAAAACAAATTTTATTAATAGTGGTTAAGTAAAATAAAATGACATCGAAATACCAGCAGGTGAGTATAAATGGTATGCACATTAAGCCTGAACTCAGACTTAGCCTGATAGTTAGCCTGCCCCGGACCAGGTTAATTTGCCAGCATAAGTTGCCGGGGTAACTGAGTTTGAACTTTTTTAAGTTTGATTTATGAAACCGAATCTACCAAAAATAAGCCTGACTAACCGAAATAAGCCTGGCTTATACTCTAATCTTGGTTTATGGAACAGCCCCCTGGTTGAGTTAATATTCCTGTATATCTACGGAAACAGCAATATTCCTTATTCACGCTAGCGCCATCTTTGATTTTTAATGGGAACGACAAGGAGGCTGTGAAGGACAGACTTATCATCTCTTCAATGGCACGAACGGTATAAAGCTGTAAAAATCTCCTTGACCACATCTTATTTTCCTCCACTCATGTTGTCAGTAGTTCTTTGTATGCTGAATGTTATTGGAAATATATTTTATCTATGTTTTGTCTGCGGAACGATCCAAAAACTCTTTAAACTGCAGTACAGCCCAGTGAAGAGACTACAAGTCTATCCCTTACAGCCTTGTTGTTATTGATGGTGCTAGCGTGAATAAGGTCTATGCAGAATTATGTAACGTAAGACAGGAAAAATACTTGAAATGGAAAGTCTGGTTAAGAAGTCTTGGTTGTGTTTATTTGGGGGGAGGGGACACGAGGTCGCGGCTTGTGTGACAGCTAGGCGGAGAGACTGAAACTCCGGAGGCAGCACACGCATTGGGGTGGGCAGATCTGATGATGAATCGGCGCTCGGTGCTGTTTTTTTTAACCGACTGGAAAGAGAGAGGGAGAGACAGCCGGTTCCGTTGCAGCGGGAGAAATTTTGGGGGGCAAACATGCAGCGGAACCGGAGGATTCCACTGATGCACGCGCGCTCCGCGAGCTGCCTGCTCTTCTGTGTGCTGAACGCGTGCTGGACGGCGGCGGAGGTGCGGGGGTCCCAATCAGAGATACCCTTATCAGCGTGAGTAGCATGCAATATACGTAGAACATATAAAAGAGGCCCTAACAGTTGCATTTAATAATAATAATAATTATATATGTATATATATATATATATATATAATTCAGACATTTATGTGTAGAGAGGATAAAACTATCCTTGTTGATGGCTTTGGTAGTTTTTTGTTTGTTTGATCTACAGTGCAAATATATAGTAATAGTTTTTTATAATAGTTATTTATATAATATATATGGCATAATGTATGACATGTAGGCCTAGTCTAAATAAGCAGAATATAGAGCAAAAGCCTTGATTATTGTATTCAATATACACTTCTAAATAATGATTTGGTGGTCTTTTTAGGATCTAGTTATTTCTAGAGTGCAAATATGAAAGGCTTCTGCAGTTCACATTTCATTATATAAATATCTGCAAATAGAGAAGAAGCCTTATGCATAGTGTAAAATAATTGCATTTAATGTCTATTTATAAAAAGAGAGTAAAACGATCATTTATGGTGGCTTCAGTGGTATGTTAAAGATCTAGTTATTACTATAAGAACTAATTTTTTTCTTAAGTTGGCATAAATGAGAAACATTTATGAAAAAAAACCTGTATCATATGGATAATTTAACATAAACACCCTAATTCTTGTCTATATAAAGGAAACAATTCTCATTTATTACATTAGCTTTTGCCAACTGTTTTATTCCTAATTTGTCATTATAATATTGCTCAAACTTTCTGGCATATGGTGGCATAATTTGTTGTGATTTTGTGTGATTAAAAGAGTTCTTCCCCCAACAGGGTTAAACTATGGGCTTCAGCGTTTGGTGGTGAAATAAAATCAATAGCGTCAAAATACTCAGGATCTCAACTCTTACAAAAGGTATTTCCCCTCACACACACACATACGCTGACACACATCTCTCCTTGGCTTACATGAATACAGCGGGTTTGCTGTACAACATTCAGGTGTATAATCAGAGACTCGAGTGAGTAAGTGTGTATGAGGGGGGTGTTTTGGATAAGGCTCATTTCATTCAGTTTCTCTCCCCCAATCTGTCTCTTGTGCCTTCCAACACCTGGAGAGCTGGAAGAGATAAATAGAATAATTGAATGTGTGAATAAATGACAAAGGAGCATCTAATGATGCAGAACACACTTTGGCCACACCGTGTCAGCAGAGAGACTTAAATTATGAACTGAGCGTTTCAAATCTTTGTAAGTTTTAGAGGCTTCTGATTTTGAGGCTTACGTTTTGATTTTAGGCATTTACAGGCATAAAATGTTGTACTTTTCTTAAGATTGAATACATTATTATGCTCTTTCATTTTGGACTGTAAAAGCTGTAAAAAGGGGAAATTACAAGCTGACATATGGTATAAATCAGGTTTCCATTAGCATAAAACAACTCTTGTGTTTATTAAATTGTATGCATTTTTCCAGCTCTTTATTTTGAAGTGTAGACTAAAAATAATATGGTCACTATAGTTTTGTTTACATTGTGGTGTCTTTTTGGTATAATCAATCATTTTTATTTTCGATATGGCAACGATTCCCTACTGATTACACAATACCAGATAAGCCTACAACAGAAAAATTGGACAAAAAATACTAATATTAATATTTTCATAGTAAAATTCACATATATTGACTGCTGTTGTGTGACATACAGTAGTGCTGATGTTTGCAGATAAAGGTACACCTAGACAGTGTTGTAGATATTAGTGTTATTTGAATGCACAATGCACTGCCATTATATACTACAGAACATATTTCATTTCCTGTCAGTTTCTGTTGTAGGAAAAACAGTGATGTATGTTTGGAGATCTCTCTAAAGTATTAATAAGTCTCTCAGTGTTGTTGTGAGATAAGAGCAGAGCTCTCACCATCAACACACATATTATCATTGTAATTACCTTCTCACAGAATGTGCATACGTGACTCCTCAACTGAACTACCTTGGGTTTGTTTATAAAACAGCAAAAATTAATGAAACTGAGGTTTGTAGAATAACAGCTTAGAATTATGGCAGTGTTCATGTGTGATTTCGTTGTGAGTGCGAGGTATATAAAGATTCTCTAAATTACTGTATCTGTCTCTCTCTCTCTCCCTTTGTGTATGTGAGTTTGTGTACAGTAGAAATAGTACATATAATAGTCAGTTACCTAAAACAAATGAATTTTTATTTAATGACTGATCTGAGACCAGTGTTGTCTTAAATTCTCTCGTAATAAAGAAAAAGTTCACCCAGAAAATTTTATTCTGTCATTATTATATATATTTACCATTATGTCATTCCAAACCTGTATGCATTTATTTGTTCTGTGGAGAATTTGTAATTTTTTTTTTGAAGAATCTTAACAGCTCTTTTGCAAACAACAAAAACCCGTAGTGACCACATCCATGAAGCATCTAAATGGACAAAAAAATAGAAGTACCTTAAAAGTAGTCCAAATCAATTGTGCGCTATATTCTTTAGTCTTCTAAAACTATATGATAGCTTTGTGTAAGGAACAGACCATGTTTGACCAAGTTCAGAATATCGCAAATCGGAATCGCAAAAACAATTCTAGAATAAAGCAGCATTTGCATCCATGTTTTTAAGAAAGAAAAAAATCGGCACTTCTCTGCGCGCAGGTATTTGTGTGTGTAGGCGCTTTGTATTTTCCCCCTCTGGGCTTGTCGTAGGTAAGATGCGTCAGCTTCGCTTATTGTCAGTGTTTAGTTTCAGTTTCTTCAGTGATCTGCATAAAAAAAAGTTGTGTCTCCAAACGTGCATCCTTTTCTTCCTTTGTTTTTATTTATTGCACGGCGCGAGCTCTGTCCAAATACCCTTGACTGAGTTTTGTCTGAAATGCTTCTGAAATCACGTCCAGAGGTGGTTTGAGGGATCAGATTTATATCTGTTTGCAATTTGTCTTGAAGGGCATTTACACTTGGTCTTTTCTAGTGTGTAAAATACCCCCATATAGGAATATATTGTTTAAATGTATTTTCATCGTGCACATGTCTTCTTATTGAATAAAAAGTTTATCCACTTTAAATGAGTGTATACGATTTTAATGGAATTTGGGAGATTTTATTTACATCTTGGTGTTTCCATTCAGCATTGCTATTGCAATATCCCATAAAATTTGCATAAAAATATGTGGACGGAAACCCAGCTAATGACATTAAATCTGGTAGTGCAACACACTATTTTTGATTTGCGGACATTAATGAGATTTCAGAGCTTCGGCACAGGAATAGATTGAATTATGACTTTAGAACAATTTCGGTCTGTTTCTAATATAATACTATTGTATAACTTCAGAAGACATGTAATATAGAGCAAATGTCCTGTGGACAATATTTTAGCATGCTTTTGTGGTTTATCATGCTTTTTTTTTGTCCAATTTGTTACAAATTTAATTTTTATTTGGAATCTGTTGTTCAGTTCTTAGGTAGCCTAAATCTTCAACCTTAAGGTCATGTCCACACTAATCCGTTAAAGTTTTAAAACTCTGTTTTCAGTTTTCTAAAGGCATCGATTTCCAAAGTACACAGTTATGGAGAGCGTTTTCTAAAGTCTCACTTTTTTCAGAGCTGTTCCAGTGTGAATGAGAGCCATATACATCATGAAATTAATGCGTTTTCTAAGTGTGGACGTGGCCTAAGTGTTAATAATGAACTTGTTCCATCATCCAACCAAGAATTCCTCTTACATTTACACATTGTAAAATGTCCCAACCAGTTGTGTTCTCTCATCATTGCTGTTTCTGCCTATGTTTGCACTTTTCCCCCATCATCTTGCTCAGTGGGCGTGACCGATGGGTGGGGCACATGGCCAATAAACTGTCTTTCCGAGGAGGTGGAAGCAGAATGGGAGGGATGAGGCAGCAGGCCGGTTCATTAAGGAGGATCGTTAAGGGTGATCATTAAGCTTGTTATGCAAAATTACCTGATTTTTACACAGACGAAAAACAGCCATACAAATGTCACCCTTTGTTGCTTCTAATTGTGTTTTATTGCTGAAGTTTCAACATCGTAGCAACAAAATAACAGATTGTTCAAATACATTACCATTAAGCACCATTACAGTGAACAATTTTGCAGCATCTTGAGAATATTATTGCAAAAACCTTGTTAATGTTTGCAATGTCTTGTCCAAATGCTGTGTAGGAACATACGGAAGAGTCGGGTACACTCCCCGGGACTGGTGTTTATGAATCAGTGGGACGATCATCACTATTGATGAGTGCAGTATTAATGGCTTTGATTATGGCTTTTTGGACTGGGGAGGGTGCCGGGAAAGAGGGTGAGGGGTGGGGAGGCAGGACAAGCGTGAAATGAACTGTTCTGCCTCAATAACTCTCCATGGTCTCTCTCTCTTAAAGGGGTAATTTGCTGTATGGTGTCGAGATGTGTGTGTGCGAAGGGGGTGGTGGTGTAGGAAACATGTTTGGAGCGCGATGTGTGAAAGTGTTTTCATGGAATTTGATGTCCTATATTGTCTAAAAAAGTGTATTTGTAAGGTCCTGTAACTGGTCACCTTTAATTTTTAAGCAGTTTCCCCCATTTTTAATTAGATATTTTCTATTTATTTGAATATTGTTTTTTCAATAACGGGTCTACTGATCATTTATTTTTATAACATTATATTATTATTGATTATTAATTATTGTAATGTTATTATTGTAAATATTTGTATATTCATAATGGAAATTATATTTTTTATTTTTTGTAAAATTATATCTTATTGTATTAAAAACAGAAATACATCACCAATTCAAAATTAGTTCTAGAGATAGAAACTTAAACTTAAAAATAATCTGTACTATCAGTCGTGAAAAATAGTATTTATTTTTTATAATCTATCAATATTTTAAATCAAATTTTTACTTTACTAGCTCCTTTTAAATGGTCTTGATGTGACAATGCATTTTAAATGCATTTTAAAAAGTGAACATACAGGTATTCCATGTAGTCTCAATTAATATAATCATAAAAGCTACATGCACAATTATTATAAAAAAATAAATAAATAAAAAAAAATAGCAAAATGCTGTTTAAAATAGTTTTAGATGAGATAGTTGCAGATCGAGTATAGCATGTTACATAGGACATGTCAAGTTTCCAAAAGTAGTTCATAACAACAAGACATATGGCTACCTTCCTAAAATAATAGGATCCTAAGTCATTTTTTTAAGAAAACACAAAAAACTTTTTTTTATTATTATTATTATTATTTTTATTTATTTTTATCAGAAAGGCTTTTTTGTAAGTAGGTGTTTCCATTGAATTCCATGTAGTCTTGAAATAAAGAAAAAAAGATAGAGAGACATGTACGTTTGAATATCTGTTTTGCTTACTTAGTCCTTTTTTTAACGGCTGTGTTGTAAAGCCTGTGTTGTTTGACGCTGTACCTGTGTGTGTTAAAATCACAATGCCCGTTGAGTGGTTTTGCTTCAGGTGTCGCTTGTACTGCAGACTCAGCGTTGTCAGTGGTGTAGTTCATTATCCTGACTCGCCCAAGCTTGATACCTTACTATCTTCCTCCTCAATTCTGACTCCATTTCAATAACCTTCCAACAATGAGAGGCCCTTTCGACAAGCCACGCCCAGCTTCCCCAAAGCAGCCCACCCACAACACCTGCCACCGACCAATAACAGACACTGCAGCAGCAGCTCCAACAATGACGGACACGAGATTGAGCGGGAGAGAATTTGTCTTATCAGCCAATCAGACCGCGGCTGTGGTACTGAACTCGAGGAGAACGATCGCTGTAAACAAAGACTATGCTGCTGACTGCAGGTCATAGAGACTCGTGGAGCCCTGCGCTTCCAGCCCCCGTCTGTCCATCACTGTCTTGCGTAATTTTTCGATTTGTCTTGTCACTCCCTCCATCTTTCACTACAACACGCGACTGCCTCCGGCAGATTTACATACGTCTACATGTCCACCATCCCAGTTTACTATTTTCTGATCATTGACAAATTGTCATGCAGGTTATTGATTTCTGAAACACATGTCTGTTTGCAGCGTATGGTTTTTGTCTATAATATGGCAAAAAGAAAAGATCATATTGGGTCATCCACCTCTATCTAAATTGCCATCTATGGGGATTTTACATTGAGTATTGTAGAAATAAAAAATATTACAATATTTTTAGAAACAGTAGATTTTTTTATTGATGGATTTATTGGTGGAGCTTCCTAAATTATCTATGTGAGATATTATGTGAGAAATTCTAAACCTCAACGCGAAATACACAGCATAAATAGAAATGTCTGTTTCGAGAAGCGATCGCTTTATTCACCATCAGAATAAATGAGCAGTATTTAAAAAGGAGCTCAAAAATATAGCTCACGGTTAATATTAGTGCAAATAATTTAGTTTTCATTTATTTTAATATGTGGAATATCGTTGTTCTCTTAATATTATAATGTTTCCAATGTGTTTATTTAGATTTTAAAATACAATACACTGTAAAAAACACGATTAACAAATATTAACTGTAAAATATAGGCCTACAGTAAAATGTTTTAATATATTTTAAAAGACAATACAGTAGTTTTTACCAAAAAAAAATGATGTAAATTTAAATGTAAAAAGTAAGATTTTCCTGTATAATTAATGGTAAAAAGAACAAGAGACTACATGTACCTTTTTACAGTAAATTATTGTTAAAATTACAGTAAAAAAAACGGTAATCGGGCATTGCCACAGTTCCCTGCATGACCCATTACATTTCATTATATTTTATGGGAATAGTTATGTTTCATCATATTTTTAATATCAGTTACACTGGGGTGTTCTGTGTTATATTTGATGTAATTTAGTTCATGTTTACTGCATTATTTAACTCTCATATGTGTTACCATGATGGTGTTTAGTGTTTGTGTGATTGACATTGAGCACTGTCTCTATATGTTTATTAATTCTTAATTGAGGAAGAGCCAATATTGATGAACTTCATGTCATCATGTGCCCTTCTGCACTCACTACGGTGATTAACGAAATACCTTATAAAGTAAACAACAGATTTGTACAGTTTCAGAATATGTTTATGATTTTTTTTTACTGTAAAAGTAACAGTATTTTTATTTTGTTATTTGTTTTTACAGTGCCATGTAAATTACAACCATTTTAATCTGTAAAATGTACAGGTTGTTCTGTAAAGTGGTTTACATTTTAACTGTATTTTTAACATAATTATTCTGGCAACCACAGCTGAGATTTGTTTTGTAAAAACAACAGAATATTTTTTTTGACAGTGTATTAATTTAATTGCCAGATAAGCTGCATTAAAACACGTCATGAGTTTTTACAAGTGTTAATGGACTTATAGAGAACTTTGTGTGCATTTGTGATTTTAAAGGTAGGCCTATTTGTGTTTTTTAGATCGTTTTTTTATTCTTTTATCGTTCACTGGATCTAATCCAGCCTTGAGCACACGTATCGCGCACAAATAACATTTCCCACTGTTCTTCTTCTTTTTAATTCATTTGTTTATCTTTAGAAATACAAGGAATATGAGAAGTCGGTGCGAATAGAGGACATTAACGGTGCAAAACTTGTGAAGAACCTTGCGCAGAATATGGAGGAAATGTTTCGAAGGAAAGCGGAGGCCACAAGAGTAAGTCTAAACTTTGATTGTAGACTGATTTTTTATTCATTAAAAGTAAGAGGAAAATAAGTTCTTAAATCTATTTCGGGTTTTCAGCAATTTTCCAACAAATATTAGAGCCTTAATAAAAAAAAAATATATCTATCCTTTAATAAATAGGCTACAATGTAATAAGTAGGCCTAAAATAGTATACCTAAAATAATAGGCAAAAATAAGTAGGCCTAATGATTATTATTAGCCTTTTAGGGTATAGACTTATTGTTGTTGCCGCTGATGTTTTGTAGCTATATAGCCTATTGTGTAAGAATTCTGCACGAATTGTGTAAAGGTTTCATTCAGAATTTTTCATCTCTCATTTATTGTCTTTGATGCAGCACTTTACGACTAAGATGTTTATTACCAACGTATAAACGCATCTCGATTAAAGCGTGTCCCTTCTATGGTATACCGTAGAAGACCATATTTCCCACCCAGTCTATAATTGCCTGTGTGTGCGTGTGTGGAGGAGATAGTCTTATCTAACTCCTGCAGATACACATTGTCATTCTCCCTCTAAGTTTATGGTGCAATGGAGTCGGTTTACCATGAAAGGTTAAAATAATCCTAAAATACACCTCATCCATGTGTACTGATTTGATAAAACGAATGCACGTGTATTTGTGGAAAACACACAAATCTGCACTTTTGCCGGATTTGAAAGAAAGCTGATGCATTTAAACCACAGAAACGTTGACCCGGAGTATTTTACCTAATTTTTTTAATTTTCTTTTTATTAATTTTTTGCATTTTTTGGTTTTCTATTTAGGCTACTCTTCTGTCATTTTCGGGGAACATTCGTCTCGCGCAAGACTCCGAAAATGTAAATAAATAAATGAATAAAAGGGCTCCCTTCTCTAAACAGTTGCTAACCTCATTTTCATTTTACTACCGAGCAACTTTGTGTAGGCCTATTTTCAGAGGGCGTTTATAAAGTTGCAAGCCTTGTTTTTGTTTATGTTGCTATGATTTCCTCGAAACACGACAGATATACATTTTTTCTAAAGCGCTTTGCGGATTGGAAGCAATTATAGCACTAGTAACTAAACATACACGCCAGCACTTTTCAATGACGACAAAGCATACGCTGTCCTAGCGTGTCAGCGTCTCTCTCTCTCTCTCTCTCTCTCTCTCTCTCTCTCTCTCTCTCTCTCTCTCTCTCTCTCTCTCTCTCTCTCTCTCTCTCTCTCTCTCTCTCTCTCTCATATACGTAGCTTGTGTGAGTTCAGATTGAGCGCAAGGAAACAACACAAGAAAGAATAAAATAATCTTTTTTTTTTTTTGCCCTGTTTTTCTCTACATTTAAACATTTAAAATAACTTTAATGAATGAATCATTTACTAAATAAAAATAAAAAAACAGTCCTTGTCCATTCTATAGGCCTACTACAATAGCCCATGAATCAAAGTATCATTACTTTTCTAACTAGCTGTTTTGAATGTCTAATACTTAAAGATAGCTATATAAATAGTGACTATAAATATAGATACTGTACATGGATGTAACAAAAGTTATTATAAAGTTTTTAAAGAGAGTCTTTGAGATATTTAAAGAGTAAAAACATATATGCATGTTTAAAATCTGCTGCATAAACCCATGTGATTTGTCAGGAACAAATCTGGATATGCTGCCAATTATGTTAAAACCTGCTACATGGGCCTTTTATTGTTCTCTGTGTCACGTCACTCATGTATAGAGGCTTGTAGAAGCAGCAGAAGAGGCTCATCTTCAGCATGAGGAAAACCCTGACCTACAGGTGAGAGAGTGTCAGTTATGTATTTGCTGCATTATAAGAGGAAATTTCAGGACCATGGACAGATCTCATTCACATGGAACATAAATACAGTATAAAAAGTATACACATAATATGGTATATTTATATGAATGTTCCATGTTTTGATTAAAATTTAACAGAATGTAATCGAATCGAATATAACAGAATAGAATCTTATGTGATTTTTTTCTTCTCTTTCTTTAATAAAGCCCCTGCACGTTTTGCTATAACATTGTGGCCTTGCTCTATATGCAAATATCCTGTACATGACCTCCAGCTTAGATATATATATATATATTCATGTGTTGGAAAGCCCTCCCCTCTCCGGACTCCACACTCTGATTAAGATAAATGACTCCATGTTGGCTGTGCTATTCAGGGACAAATGGAAAATTCACTGAATTCACTGAAGCAAAATACGTGTATATAAATATATAATATATAAAATAATGGTTTCCCCCCTCAAATAATGAATGAATGAATGAATTATGCACTCACATGTAGGAAACATTTCCAGCATTCCATATAAACGTAAAAGTTTTTACAAGCTGTGTCCGGATGGTTTTAAAATACCAACAAATCCTTGGCAATATTTAAGGTTTAAGTCTGTCTAGGTGACTAAACGGAACATTACACCCAAGGATGTTTATTTTAGAACTTCAAACTCTCTATTCTTACACACTCGTTTTTACAAACTTATAGCCTACTTTTGCTCATGCTCATGTGACACACAGATCAGTCCTGTTGATTAATAATAATAGTGTATTTATGAGTAATCTGATAGATAGATAGACAGACAGACAGAGAAAGATGATAGATAGATAGATAGATAGATAGATAGATAGATAGATAGATAGATAGATAGATAGATAGATAGATAGATAGATAGATAGATAGATAGATAGATAGATAACAAAATGTAAAACAGTTAAAGAATGGGCAAGGAGGAGGCGAGAACCGGCTTGTCAACATAAATAAATATTTAATGAAAACTCAAAAACACATAAACAAACACACAAGCGGACATGCCCGTAATTCTCTCTCTCTCTCGAACAATCGTCACCGGCCGCCTTTATCCCTCGCGCGCCTCATCAGGCCGATTGGGGACCGGGCGCGCGATATTCCGACCCGGCCCCGCCCTCCTCCGCTCCACACAAAACTTAATTACACCAAATATAAAATAAAATAAAAAAGTGAGAAAAGTATTCTTTTATTGTTATATTATTTAAAAAAAAATCCTCACATGTGTTTATATAAAAACACACCTTTCAGTGAATGCTCTGAGATCGGGTTGAAATAGTTCTGACCATGATGAGAACCAACTGACTCCTGCTCTCGGTCGGGTGTACAGCACCTGCTCCTGGTGTTTGTTGATAACCCTCAAAAGCTTGTCGCAGTACTGTCAGAAATGCTGAGTGTGGAGCGTTTTTCCTCTGCCTCGCTCTGCTCCCCCCCGCCCTCCCCCCAGGGGTGTATCACCAGAGCACCCAGCCATGGTATGAGCTGTCATTGCTGGGCTTTGTAGTAATACCCCCCAAACATGAACGTTTAGCCAAGTGGTGCAATGTGCACACACACACACACACATTGGTGAGGATATCCTTATGAGGACTCTCCACAGACATGATTTTAAACTGTACGAACTATAGGTTCTATCCCCTAACCCTAAACCTAACCCTCACAAAAATCTTTCTGTATTTTTACATTTAAATTTTTTTTTTTTAAATTACGTTTTTTAAGCGATTTCAACACTAGAAATATCATTATAGCCACTTTTATAGCATAATACCCTTGTAATTACCAGATTGTAACCTAAAATACAGGTGAACCACCCAAACCCGCACACACACACACACACACACACACACACACACACACACACATCACTTAATGGTAAACACAAAGGTTTAACCAAGTACACTCACCCTACCGATAGATAGCCTCTTTTCTCAAAATGACTTCTGGTTCAGTAAAGTGAGAGGTAGTGTAATCATGCCGTGCCTCTGGACATGAACTAAATGTTCTTTGTGAGTTATCCTTTATAGTTCGGCCATAGAGTGAGGTGCCAGCATACAAGTTTGTAGCTGTAGAGTTCATACACTGCAATTTTGTTTTAATGGTTTAATTCAAACTGTTTATATTATAAAAAAAAACCCACAGGTAACACTATACAATTAGGTTGTATTCATATATAAGTTATCTTGGTTAATGTTAATTTCAAAATTTTTATAATTAAAATTTGTATGCATTAGCATTGTTTAATGGATTCTGAATTAATATGAACTAACAACGAACAATTGCGTTTTCATAAATTAATATAACCAAGTTAAATACATTCTATAAAATAATAGTGTTCATCGTTAAGGCATTAGATATTATGAACTTATGTTAACAAATAGAACCTTATTGTAAAGATTTACCAAAACAGAAATGAGATCCCTTATGTTTTCTCAGTTGTTTCTCTTAGACAGCAATTGTATTAAATGGAGAGAAAATAGAGTGCTCCTGATTCACATATTTTTATCCTGAGAAAAAGCTTAGTAATTTAAATTATTCCGAGACTAATCTTTTTGAGCTTAAACATAAACATTCATTTTACATCTCTATACCATTAATGGTTTATTAAGTTTAGTAATTCTAAGTAGGTTACATTTTTTTTTTTTTGATAAAAATGAGGTATGATTGTGCATACCACAACCCCAATGAATGAATGTTTGTAATATACACTACTAATATAAAACACTACTAATATAAAACATTCCTTTTTCATTCACTCTTTTTGTGACATGTTCCATAGTTAGTTTATTTGAACTATATTTGTTTCGTACAGTATGAGTATTTCAACGCGGTTCTGATAAACGAAGTGGATGAAGATGGGAACAGTGTGGAGTTGGGAGGAGAGTTCATCCTGGAACCTAACGATCATTTCAATAACCTGTCTGTCAACCTCAGCCTCAGTGTGGTGCAGGTGCCAACCAACATGTACAATAAAGGTATGCATCCTGTTTTTAACTGAGCACACAGAACTTGAAGTTCAATGCTGCCTGCTAAAATCAGAATATGTTTTTTTTTTGTTATTTGGGGCAAATTGTGGAATAATTGTGGTCATTTATATGCAGATTACTGTAGCAGAGAGAGAGAGTGATAAAACAATATGTACCTTCCCTAACAATTTTAAGGTGTTATGTTTTCGATGTTAGAAGTGTGTGACTTTTTGGGATGTTAAAATACCCTCTCTTAATCCACCTTAATATGCAGAAAAAACATAAAGCCATTTATTGACTGATTTTTCAAAAAAGTGTAAACATTGTGGTTGTGTAGTGCTTTCAAACCTTTGGCCTCCAATGGCGTTAGTTTGGGGTAGGACTATGTGTTTGGCTGACCAAATGCAGATTGAAAATATACAATATACATTCTGATATATGTCTTTTACGTATATGCACATAAATATACATAATACACAGGCAGCCAAAAGTTTGGAATTATGTACAGACTTTGATTTTATGGAAAGAAATGTATACTTTTATTCACCAAAGTGGCATTCAACAGATCACAATGTATAGTCAGGACATTATAACGTGAAAAATTACTATAACAATTTGAAAAAAAAAAATTCAGAACTTCTTAAACTACTTCAAAGAGTTCTGATAAAAAAAATCATCCACATTCAGCAATGACAGCTTTGCTGATCCTTGGCATTCTAGCTGTCAGTTTGTTCATAGACTCAGGTAACATTTCACCCCACATTTCCTGTAGCACTTTCCATGGATGGGGCTGTCTTGTCGGGCACTTCTCACTCACCTCAATGTCTAGCTGATCCCACAAAAGCTCAATGGGTTAAGATCCATAACACTCTTTTCCAATTATCTCATCCAATGTCTGTTTCTTTGCCCACTCTAACCTTTTCTTTTTGTTTTTCCGTTTCAAAAGTGGCTTTTTCTTTTCAATTCTTCCCATAAGGCCTGCAACCCTGAGTCTTCTCTTTACTGTTGTACATGAAACTGGTGTTGAGCTGGTAGAATTCAATTAAGCTGTCAGATGAGGACATGTGAGGTGTGTATTTCTCAAACTAGAGACTCTGATGTACTTATCCTCTTGTTTAGTTGTACATCTGGCCTTCCACATCTCTTTCTGTCCTTGTTAGAGCCAGTTGTCCTTTGTCTTTGAAGACTGTAGTGTACGCATTTGTATGAAATCTTCATACAAGCATTGTATAGCTTTCATTCTTCAGAACAATGATTGACTGACAAGTTTCTTGAGAAAGCTGTTTCTTTTTTGCAATTTTTTGACATATCAGTCTATTTTATACTGTGGCATTTCAACAAACAAACACAAAGACAATGTTAAGCTTCATTTAATGAACCAGCTTGTTCAACTGTGATATAATGGCAAGTGATTTTCTAGTACCAAATTAGCAATTTAGCACGATTACTGAAGGATAAGGTGTTGGAGTGATGGCTTCTGGAAATGGAGCCTGTCTAGATTTGATCAAAAATGACTTCTTTCAAATAGTGATGGTGCTGTTTTTAACATCAGTAATATCCTGACTATACTTTGTGATCAGTTGTATGCCACTTTAGTGAATTAAAATTCCAAAACAGCAAAATCTGTACATTATTCCAAACATTTGGCTCACAGTGTATATCATAATAAGATGTGTAACAAATGTGCAATGTACTGTATATAAATGATAAAATAAATTATTTTGCAATTCCATTTGGGAATGACAATGAAATTACCCACTTCACCTTTAAAATGCTTTGTCCTACGCCAGTTTAATATGCTAAATAATAATGCATTCGTAGGTTGATTACCCTAAAAAGTGTAAAAACTGTGGCTCTGTGGCGCTTTTAAATGTTGCTTTGTATGTTTGAGCATCCCGACCTGGGGTACATTTCCTGTACAATGATGTTACTCACATAACCTCCATAGTATGATGCATCGTTGGAAAAATCAACCAGCTCAAGTTACTGTCGCACATCCATTGTTCGAACTACGTTCAAAAACATAGAGCTGTCATTAATGACTTTTGTTAATGATGGAGTAATAACTTCCGCAAATATTAATTTATTATGACTCATTTATACGTACACCAGAAAGCCGTTTAATGCGAGAAAGCTGCTGAATACACTAAAGCAGTGTGCACTTTGTAATGCGACAGATTGATACGCTGCAATAGTGGAGTTTCCCTCTACACCAGACCTAGGTGTTTCCCTTTTTTACTTGAGCATACACGTACATGTGCACTCTTCAGAAATATATTAACGGCACTTATGTGTGAACAAAAACACATAAAATCTGTGTTCTCTTATTGCAACCATGTGTGATAAAGTGCTTTCTCTTAACATTTCATGATGATTATTGATCTATATCAGCATTTTTTTCATTGCACAATAGTCTTTGTCTCTTAATACATATTTCTTCTAATCAATGTATCAAGATTTTATGACGTTCTAGTCTAAGATAGCTCCTCTGTTTCCCAATGGAAAGTGACCCTTAATGCAGAGACAAATATATAGAGAGAGAAAGGTAAGTGTCATAGAACAGCGAGAATAGCCAAGCACTTCAGGTAATTCCGAAGTTATTGATCTGAGAACGAACTTCTCAGTGTCACGGAAGCACTATGAGTCAATAACTACCTGGGGACGATGCAATGAACAAAGCCAAGGGCTCAATTCCCCAGTGAAGTGTGTACTGAGAACAGAGTAATCACTCTTAAAGTAGCTGCTCTTTTGTTATCTGTGGTGGCTGCAGTGGGTGTTCAAACATGCTGTGTGCACCTTGTCCCTTTGTGTTCACCCGTAATAGCCTTTCATTGGCATCGCTTTGTATGCTGGAGGACAAAGGAGAGAGTTTTTTTTATAGACTCAGTTTGGACTGCAAGCAAAAGGAGGGGTGGAACTATGGTGTGATTTAACTGCTCTGCTTGTGTCTTGTAATAACACGAATGGAATTAGGGTTAAAGGTCAAATTAGATCTGTGTTTTAGCAGTTATTGCAAATGATTTTTCAAATAAATGTTGTATTCTTTAGCTCTATCTATCTGTAAACCACACTTAGATAAGGACACTTTAGAGCAAAACATATGAGAAAAAGCTTTTTTTTATGTTTTAAATACTAAAACAATAGATATAATTTTCAAAATGAAGACAAAAAGTACTTTGGCACTTATAGTTAATGTTCTAAAATATATCTGTATTTACTTTGCTAGGGCACCTGTGTGAACTTGGTAGGAACTCCATACATCCACTAAAAATCCCTTTGACACCAGATGATTAAAAGTCATTACAAAAATGATTTGTCAAAGGTTGACTTGGTTTGACATTCATATATTTTTGTGGCTTAAGATGTGTGGCTTCTAAATACTATTTAGGGTGAATGTACTGTATATCCTATCCTGTCTTTTTCACACTCTCTTCATCCTTTTAGACACTGATATAGTTAATGGAGTCTATTGGTCGGAAGCCTTGAACAAAGTTTTTGTGGATAACTACAAAAGAGACCCATCCCTTATTTGGCAATACTTTGGAAGTGCTAAAGGTTTCTTCCGACAATACCCAGGTACGTAATGTGTGTGGAATGTCAGCGCTAGAAATTGATGAAGATCAAACTGGCTGATTTCGCTAATGTTTTAATTTTACAGACCATCAGAGAGGACATAAAGAAAATTAATTCCATTAATCAAAGCCTTTGCCGGAGTTATATAAATAAATCACATCTTATGTCTTGTAGCATTATTGTAGAAAGTTTACATCTATAAGCTATTTGTGCTAAATGGATGACAGTGTGGTTGTTGAACTCGTCTGTGGAGATGTACTTCCACAAACTATAAATATGTAAACTATAGAACTGTAAACGGTAAAACATTAAATGACAAGACTTAAACAGAATGATATACACACTGTAAATATGAGAAAAATAAAACATTTGAGTTAAAGATTTAAACAGCTTAAACATGATAAAAAGATCTTCATGCATGTTTGTTTTAAGGTGTAAAGTGGCATCCAGATGAATATGGAGTCATCGCATTTGACTGCAGAAACAGAAAATGGTATGATTTAGAATTACAGCTTGTCTGATTTTAGATTTTGGGTTGTTGATTTTAGTTTTACATATGTTTTGTTCTAAAGAATAGTTCATACAAACAATTTACTTACCTCCATGTTGTTCTAAACCTGTAAGAATTTTTGTTTCTCTTTGGAACACAAAAGGAGATGTCAGGGAGGATGTAACTTTCATGTTTATTTGCAAAAGTTTTTATTTTTCATGAAACACATTATTGTAATTATTCATCATAAGGTAACAGTAATAATCTGGGCATATTACCTGAATTATTATATTATATTATATTATATTATATTGTATTGTATTGTATTGTATTGTATTGTATTATATTATAATGTTATATTCTAGATTTCATTTTACAGATGAACACCTTTTCCAATGTTTGTTTTCTCAGGTATATCCAGGCAGCCACGTCTCCTAAAGATGTGGTGATTCTGGTGGACGTCAGTGGCAGTATGAAGGGTTTAAGGTTGACTATAGCTAGACAGACAGTCGCTTCCATACTGGACACGCTGGGAGATGACGATTTCTTTAACATTATCGCAGTGAGTTTAACTAATAAATGTGCTTATATGACTTTAAATTTGTTTGATGCTTGAGATTTATGTGTTAAAATTGTAGTGACACACTCAGTACATGTACATGCATTTAATTTTTTTTTATTCCAGTCAGACTAAAGCAATAATTTGTCTTTTTTATGTAGTCATGTAAATGTATTAGTCCGATTGAAATTGAACCAGTCCGAATTCTGAGAAGTCGGACTAACAGACCGAGATAATGCGAATGTAGCTCCAGCATGCATACACATTAATCGTATCATAATTGTCCTATGCGTTGTGCACATACATTCTCCAAAAGACAGAAGTGACATGCAACATGAATTAAATACTTCCTCAGATGACCTGTAACTCGATTTTGACTTAGCATGTAAACATACTGACTGTGTGTGTGTGTCTTTTGTTTTATCTAAAGTGTTTTAAATATGTCATAGGATATTTTAGATTGATTTTATTTTATTCCTTGGGTTTTTATGTCCATTTTCCACCCTCTCTGAGCCTTTAATGTAAACAAGCCATTTTTTGTTGCTGTTGACTTGTAAATGTAAATGCCCTCTTTGCATTCGAAATTAGTAGCATATTTTACTCATTTATTCATTTATACAGAACATATATCATATAACATGACAATTAATAATTTTTTTGTGTGTGTGCAAAATATCAAGATGAATTTTCCATTTCATCACATGTCTCCTTGTAATACCTATGAGTGGAGAATTTGTTAACTTTTTTCAACATATTTTCACTTGAAAAGCTTTAGTAGTGTTCACTGTGTGTGTTCCCAGTACAACCAAGAGATCCATTATGTGGAACCCTGTCTAAACGGCACGCTCGTTCAAGCTGACAGTACTAATAAGGATGTATGTCTTTCTTTTATTAAACAATAGTGCAAACATTCTGTCTGTAATTACCTCATTTTCATTGAAATTATGGCTATAAAAACATATCTGAAAGCAATTCTTCATGTTCTTTTTCTTCAGCACTTTAAAGAGCATCTAGACAAGTTATTCGCCAAAGGAATCGGGCTCCTGGGCAATGCCCTGAGTGAAGCTTTCACAATCTTAAATGAGGTGAGTGAAGATTACCATAGTAGTGAGATTACAGGGGTCTCCTTTCATTAGTAGTTTTGGCCTTTGTAGTTTTGGTGCATGCCGTTCGCGTGTCTGTATGTTTGTGTGTGTTGTGAGCATGTATTTTATCTGCTGGTTTTACCATGCTGCAACGATCTTTCTTTTCCACTCCCTCTGCATGACACCTCTATCTCTCCCTTTGATTAATTGCGGTAATTCGCAGAGCTGATTAATAAGCTGATGAAAGAAGGCAATTGCGGACGAGATAGTGCTCAAAGTCAGTCTGGTTGCACCCTTTATCTCTCTTTTCTCAGGCTGCTACTCTTGCATAGAGAGGGAGGAGGGGAGATGCAAAGAGACAGAAAGGAGGATGGGGTTATATCTGTATTTGTCACATTCATTAGAGTCAGGCCATTAATATGGTCATAGTAAAACCCAGTGTCCTGGCCCCTTTAAATGATTGCATGCATTGCTAGTGTCTTGCTTGGTTGAAAGTGAAAAACAAATCAGATGCAGCAGTCTTAAAAGTTTTAGAATGATGTCATGCACTGTATCACAGTAAAGATTGCTTGGTGTAACAGATAGTAATGGAAAATACTCAAGCCTGATTATAATTGTAATGCAGGTTGGTCTGAGAGTGAAACAGCGTCTTCGAAGAAATATTTTCATCCTATTTTAATTAGCCCCTAATTTTATACACAATAATAACCGTTAAAGTGATTTTGTATGCTATGCATGTCAAAAAGATTTCATTGCTAATCAAATATGTGATTGAGCAACTTACTGCTAGCACATGTAGAACATATTGTGCATAAACAACATAATCAGAAGGCATAAAACCAGATTTGCATTTCATGAAAGAAATTTGCTTGTAAGGCATCAATAGAATAATGTCAGTTAGTATTTTTGCAAAATGACTGTAAAGGAAAACCAAATAGTGGGAGAAAGGGGAAAAGGGAGACAGATATAAAACAGATGTATATAAATGTAGCCCATTTAAAAGAGTAATATACAAAATAGATGGATAAATAGATGTTAGAAAGAAATAACCAATCACTAAGAGGACAAAACACAGGGTGCGTTCCATTCCGAAGGGCTCATCCCTATACCCTAATCCCTTCGGAGGATTTGCCCTTCTGAGTGAGAGCTTCATAGGGTTGAACACACTACAATATCATTTATCCAAGCCAAAGGAGCTGCTGCTAGCACAAATGTTGATGCTAATGACCATCATCTGCACCTATTCAGAAGTATTTATACATTACTTTGCCTCACTATTAACTATTTTTAGAATGCAAACCGAAAATAAATGCTTCAAAACTTTTAGACTTTATGAAGAAATGTAAGCATTATGTTTAAATATTTGTTTTATTTATATAAAAATTATAAACCAAAAAATGAACCGCTATACAAATGTACAGTAATGTTAAATTATTAAACAACTTAAATGCCACTGTGTATATTTATTTTATTTCAACGACTTTATTAGTGAACAAGTGAAGGGAATTTACAGGAAAATTACACAACAGAAAGCCTGGGGGTGAAATGTTTAAAAAAATTCTTCATAATAATTAAAAGCCTTTATAAATCAAATACTTTTTGTTCCCCTTCTGTCACTCACTCGACGTTGGGTCGATTGTAGTGACACAAGGGGTCTCTTCTGAGAGCCTCGCATTTCTCTGAACTTGAAAAAAGGCCAATGTCAAGTTGACAGACAGAATTTGCATGCCCCGCCCCGGGACATACGGGTATAAAGTGGAGCGGGCGAGCGAATGTCAGACATGTTTTTTCTTCGGAGTCAAGTGGTTGTGCAACAGCAAAGCTGAGTTCACCACTGTTCCACTCACTTCTACTGGCGATGAGCACTGCTGTTGGATCTACGGCGCATTCCAGCGGCTTTCTCCTCTCTGCATGCTGTGCAGTCGACAACCTTGGGCACTTCGACAGTGCTTTCATTGCCTGAAAGAGTGTTTCTCCTCGTAAAAGAGTTTATTTCCTCTTAAAGAGTTTGAGTTTCCACTCATAAAAGAGCAATACACTGCAGGCGTTGAACGTCCTTTTCAGAATGCATCTTTTTCAAGATGCCCTTCCGCCTCTGTGTAGTTCCTGGATGCGGTCAATTTCTCTCCACTTCTGACGGTCATAATAGCTGCCTCGTGGGCCTGGGCTGCGAACACACGCAGGCAATGTTTTATGAATGATTTATGTTCTCAGTGCCATGGCAACATTGCTGTCACGGCTTTCTTTTCTCACGAGAGAAAGCCACTTCAGCCGCACCCCGCGTTGTTCCTTCTTCCTACTGGATTGAGGACGACCCGGCTGGCATTGAAGGCGATTCAAGGATGACAACGGGCTCGGTTTCGCCGGGTAAAACCCCACTAACCACCCACCCCTGGCACGCTTGCTTGCTTCCGTCCGAGCTCGGGATGAGTGCGGCTCGCCGGCATTCTCCTTCGAGCCCCCGGATGATGATGTCTGATGCTGATGACTCGTCTGGGCTGCCACCTTCAGGTCTGCTCGCCCAGTTTGAGCCTGATGCACTGATGTCCGCAATGCTTTCCTGGGCCACCGTTAGTGCAAGGTGGACTGGAAAATTCCGCCCCCCCACGGCTACTCGATCGGTTCCCCCGGTACCTTTCTTCCCTGAAGTGCATGATGAGCCGACGAGTTTGTGGAGGGAACCTTTTACTGCATGGAACTGATATCCTCGCTCGTCCGCTCTCACTACCCTGGATGGATACACGGAGGTCCCTCAGGTGGACAAGGTGGTTGTTATCCACTTGTGTCCTGAGAACAATGCCACCTGGTGGGACTGCCCGGTATACCCTCCAAGGCCTGTAGGACAATGTCGTCACTGACTGCAAAAGCCTACAGCGCCACTGGACAGGCCGCCTCCGCCCTGCATGCCATGGCTCTCTCTGCAAGAACAGTGCCCTGTTTCCAACTTCACTCTCAGAGCTACGAGGGTCACAGCGCAAGCACTCGGGTGGGCGATGGCCACCCTCGTGGTGCAGGAACGCCATTTGTGGCTGAATTGGTCGAGATGTGCGACATTGACAAGGTATGCTTTCTCAACGCCCCTGTCTCCCAGTTCGGCCTTTTCGGCGACACCGTCTACGACTTCGCCCAGCAGTTTTTGGCGGTGAATAGGCAGACGGAAGCTATATCTCACATCATGCCACGCCGCCCCCTGCGACTAAACCAGGCAGCTCACTTTAAACTGGCCCAGCTCTCAGCCCCAGCGTCGAGCACCCCGCAGGCGGTGTATGCTCCCCGTCTTCAGGACCCCCTCTAGAACTCATGAAGCTCCTAGGCACCCCTGAGACAGAAGACCCGGGCAGTCAGATGTTCGCTTCGGAGCTGGTACCAAGACCACTCAGTCCGCCGGGAGGAAACCCCTTGTTTTCCTTATTCTTCGTTGCCACAGCCCGACCCACATTGTTAATAAAAGAGCGATTTCCTCACTTCCTGAGGTCATCTAGCTGACGCGCGCCATTCCACGGCACCCCGGCAGTCTTACAGTCCCGGCTCCCCGGACGCAGTCATCTCGCCTCCGGACCCGCGACTGTCCAGCCCCGGCAGGCCAGCACTGACGAGTTCTGAAGAGGACCCTATAGGACCTCCTCCCACGTCTCTAACCAGCCCCCTGCCGGGTATGCGGAGGTCGCGGTAAGTGCTTTGAGTTTTCTCAGAGCGGAGGTCTCTCCCGCTGATTAGGGGCAAGCACGTCTTGATCCATTCAGACAGCACCGCCACGGTAGCGTACATAAATCGCCAAGGCGGCGTACTCTCCCGTCACATATCACAACTCGCCCAGCATCTCTTCCTTTGGAGTCAGCCATGACTCAGGTCGCTGCTCGCCACTCACATCCCGGGCGACCACAACAGGACAGCGGACACGCTGTCGTGACAGGTCTTGCTCAGCGGAGAGTAGAGGCTCCACCCCTGGTCCAGCTGATTTAGGGCCGCTTCGGCAGGGCACAGATAGATCTCTTTGCCTCCCAAGGCAACTCCCTCTGCCCGCTCTGGTACTACCTAATGGAGGCCCCTCTCGGTACAGATGTGCTGGCTCACAGCTGGCCCTGGGGGCAGCGCAAGTACGCTTTCCCCCAGTGAGACTTCTTGCACTGGTGCTGTGTGAGGTCAGGGAGGATGAGGAATGGGTCACCTTAGTGGCTCCTTACTGGCCCACTCGGACCTGGCTCTCGGATCTCACTCTCCTCGAGACAGTATCTCCCTGGCAAATTCCCCTGAGGAAGGACCTCCATTCCATCCTCAAGTGGCGTCTGTTCGCAAATTGGTGCTGTTCCATATCTGAAGACCCGCAGAGATACACAGTCCGGTCAGTGCTTTCATTCCTGCAGGAGAGGTTGGAGGGGAGGCTCTCCCCCTCCATATTGAAGGTGTATGTTGCTGCTATCACAGCCCACCATGACGCATTGGACGGCAAGTCCCTTGGTAAGCACAACTTGATTATCAGTTTCCTTAAGAGGTGCCCAGAGGTTGAACCCTTCCTAGCTAAGCCTGTTCCCCTCTCAGTGGTCCTCACTGAGCCGCTTGATTCAGTCAAGCTCTAGACCGCTGGGATCTAGATGCTCTGAGCAGCTCTTTGTCTGCTTTGACGGACAGCGGAAAGGGAATGCCGTTTCCTAACAGAGGTTAGCTCATTGGGTTGTTGATGCTATCCCCTAGCCTATCACACCCAGGCCGTGCGCCCCCCCCCCCCCTTGCGGGTTCAAGCACACTCTATGAGAAGTGTGACATCCTTGTGGGCACTGGGCCATGACTCCTCCCTAGCAGACAGCGGGCTGGGCAACACCCAACACCTTTGCTAGATTCTACAACCTCAGGGTTGGTCAGTCTCGTCCCATGTTTTGTCAGGTCCGAGCAGGTAGAACTCGGTTATACGGAAAAGCCGACCGGGTGTTCCGCTTGCACCTTGCGCCCTTCACCAAGTTGATCCAGTGCGCCTTCTTTCCCAGGTTAGCCACTAAGCTCTCGCTTCCTGGATGCTCTTCCTCCCTAGCCCATTCCTCTGATGAATTCACCACCAGACCCACCACGAGTCGAGTGCATGCATGTTGGGCTTGGGCTCCACAGGCATAGTTCCTGCTTCAAGTAACTCCCTGTGATGTATTTTCCGTGATATGGTCCCCCTGCTGGTAGGATCCTCATCTCCCTTGGGCAGTTCTCTCTGCCCCCAGTCGCTGTGTCTGTAGCAACTCCTCCCTTGTCAGGCAGGATCTACCACCACACCATGTCCATGGGTGGCTTGACAACCCCCGTGTATATTAGCCACAAGTTACCTCCCCCCAATCTTGGCAGGTTATGGTCTCCGCAGGGCCTTTTCCCCCTGAAAGAATAGGAATGGAAAAGGAAGCCTTCCCCGACACGTCTATATTGTTAAGATAGCCCCAGCCACTTTTAACTCTATGACAAGAAACATAGAGAGAGAAAAGGCATGGCTGGCCGGCTGGCTCTTATAAAAGTCATGTTGCCTGTTCCCGTACGGATGCTGGTAACCTAAGAGCGGTATATGACCCCTTTTATTGGGGGCGTTGGGGAAGGTTATATGCAGCTGACCAAGCTGCTTCTAGCACGCAGCAGCCTGCTTGCACCTGGCTCGTAACACGGGTAGTGCATGACGTTTTGAAGTGGAACCCCTTCTGTCACTACAATCGACACAAGGTCGAGTGAGTGACAGAAGAGGAACGTCATGGTTACTGTTGTAACCTCCGTTCCCCAATGGAAGGAACGAGACGTTGTGTTCACCTTGCCACGTCACTATTCCTACCACTGTAATGCGCTGTAACCTTATTCTCAGCTCCTCAGTGAAAACCTGTCTGACATTCCCTCGCCAGCTCCCCTTTATACCCGTATGTCCGGGGGTGGGGCATGCAAATTCTTTCTGCCAACTAGACATTGTCCTTTTCTCAAGTTTAGAGGTATGCAAGGCTCTCAGAACAGACCCCTTATGTCATTACAATCGACACAACGTCTCGTTCCTTCCATCGGGGAACGGAGGTTACAACAGTAATCATGACGTTTATGGAACCAGTGTAACCTACAGATTTATGACGTTTGGTCTTATTCTGGTTCGCTTGGCAACGAAGTGTCCATCAGTTGAACCCTACAGAAACACCCATTTTGAAGGACCTCTCTCAACATGGCAGCCAAAATAATTTCCCCTTCGAAGTGCCTTTTGGAGGTGTATTTATCCCCTTTGGAACGTAGAGTGCCCGCCCACTTTTTCAGCCTTCTTGGATCTGGAAGTATTTTTCCCAGTAGGGATTTCATGAAATCCTTCATAAATGAATTATAAAACATGAACCAAAACCAGCCTTATAACATTAAAACATTGAATTGGACAAAAATACAAAGCTACAAGACATGAACTACAATTCAATGAAGCGTTGCAAATGACGTAATTGAACTAAAAAACATGGGGGAAAAATATTGATTAAAAGTTGTTGATTATAGTATAGAGACACACAACAATTATTTATTTACTGCAATATATGCAGGTATTTTTGCGTTTTTGATAAATATAAGTAGTTTGAGAGTGTAGGGAGACCGATTTGATTGCTTCATTCACAGACATGCTTTGTTTGCTGCGATTCTCTGATTGGTGGATCCTTTCCATTTAGGATCATGGGTAGTGTAGTTCTTCACCAGAAATTTGCTATTAAGCTCTTTTATTTTATGAAGATGAAATAACGCAGACTGATGGCTTCGTCAGAAGTATATACCAGCAGTTCTGTTTTTAAAGGTATATAAGTTATTGTTAAAAATAAATTCCCCTATTGAAAAAATTTATGGGATTTATTACTTCTGGAACCCATCTATTGTGCCCTATTCAGTATGCAAATATTACAATGACTCCACTACTGCTTTCAAATGTAGTCTATTTAAGGTTCAAGGTTTTGGACAAACCCTAACCAGAATTTTTGAGGAATATTAATACAGTGCTGGTGCCTTGAAAATACTGTAATCAAACCATAATCAAATGCAATATAAATACACAGTTATTTTCACAAGTATTAAAGGAATAGTTCACCTGAAAATTTGAATTCTCTCATCATTTAACTTACTCTTAGGCTGTCTCAAACTCATATGATTTTCTTTCTTCTATGAAACGCAAAAAAATATTTGTTTTGAAGGAGATATAATGTGTGTTTGTCCATACAACTCAAGTCAATGGAGCCTAAAACTTTCAAGCTCTTAAAGGAACATAACTGCAGCCTAAAGTTTCTCCATACATACTGAGTGGTTTAATCCATGTCTTCCAAAGCGATAAAGTAGGTTTTAGGTGAAAAACAGACTAAAATATCACTCCTTTTTCATTATAAATCTAGAAATCTGCAGTTTCCTTGACACGTTCATGAGAGAAGCTCATTCACACACTTCCTCATGCTTGATGCATATGCAGAACACTGTACACGAGCTATGCTGATGCATCGAGCTTCAAATCATGATCACACCAAGGAGACTGCAGATGTCAAGATTTTTTGTGAAAAAGTAGTTACATTTTTGTCTCTCATCCAAAACTGATCATATTGCTTCCGATGATATGGATTAAACTCCTGGCACAAATGGATAACTTTTATGCTGTCTTTATGTCCTTTTGGAAGTTTGAAAGTTTTGAACATTTCAAATGAACTCTTACAGGCTGATAATATACTGCACACATCACTCTAAAGATAATTTCCTTTTTGCTTTCATGTTTTAGTCTTTTGTCCTTATAAAAACGGATCATATTGTTAGATGCTAGGTTTATGTGTTATTGAATATCACTAAGGTTAAGTAATATTTTTAGTTTTTCAATGTGTGTCTCTCTATTCTGAATGTGCACTAAATTCTGGCAATAACTTTGTGTTCCTGTATCGCTCATGTACCTTTATCTCCATATCTCTCTCTCTCTCTCTCTCTCTCTCTCTCTCTCTCTATCCCTCCCTTCTCATTCTCTCTGTAGATTAATCAGACAGGCCGTGGTAGTTCGTGTAGTCAGGCGATTATGCTGGTGACAGACGGAGCCACTGAAATGTATGATGATGTTTTTGCCAAATATAACTGGCCTGAGCGAAAGGTAAGCTCAAAACTGTAAAAAAAAAAAAATAATTCTGCAAAGCATCCAACATGCAAACCTAAATGATAATCATTAAAACCTAAATAACAAGCATTATCAAATAAAAAAAGCATTATTACTATTATTATATTATTATTATAAAGTAATAAAAAGTATTATTAAAATGAATGTACAAAACTACCTATTTTCATATGACTAGTCAGTGGGTTGCCTGAACGACTAGTTGATTAAAAGGGAATTCTTCATTTTTACATGTACCGTTATGTCTCGTGAACAGTCGAATGCTCAGCCTTTCAAATTATATTCTAATGACCACATGCCCATACGGATGCATTCAATGCATGCCCACAACAACTTTGGTATATGTTTTGGTATATGTACAGTCAACAGCAGGTGGACACATAGACGACAAGCACAAACGCAAACTGTTCACAGGTCAAGAAAAGCTTCACATGACTTAGTGGCACACAGAAAACCAAAGTATACTTTGGCCTTACATACTTTAACGCACCTGTGTGTCATCTGCACAAGCGCCTGGGGTTGAGAGTACTACAGAGATTCATAAACATTAGTAGTCGTAGACTGCTTTGTAGTTAATAAGAGTATACTTTGAAAGGCTGGAACGGCACAACGAGACATAACGCGTGCATAAATAAGGATACCCTAGTCTTAATGGGTCTTAAGGATGCCCTGTATAATTAGGCCGGTTTTCGGTTCACCTGACCCAAAGTAGGAAGGGTATTATCATTCAAATTGTCTAACAGCTAAAGCACAGCAAGCTGTCAGCACATTAATTAAACTGCTTTACAAAAATATCAAAACTTAAAACAAATGTTATAAACTAGGTGACCTCATTAATGGACTGGTAGGTTGTCAACGACGAGTTAACTTGTTGACAATAATGATACATCTCTAATGTACTGTAGTATTTCTTCCTAGAATGTCTTGCATATCTACTAATTTTCAAATTTTCCTGACTAAGGAAAATATGTTTTCCATGACTTCATATATTCTGTTATCATTGCATTTTTCCACCCCTACGCGAATGCATAATTCCCTTTTGAGAACATGTTGAAATTTTGAGGAATTGTGCTCAGTTCTTCAGGCAATTTCCCCATTGGTGGTTGTTTCAAAATGTGTGTTAATGTGTATTGAATTGCTGACAGCACCAGCGTATTTGACACGCTCTTCAAACATGGGGAAAAATAGTGTTAAATAAACTGATTTGGAGAGCTTGAACATGTATCTGCCTTTGGCAGTGCTGAATCACTCACCTGATTGACCTCTGAAACCAGTGTTGGCCAACAGCGCTGCAGTTTGAACCACCAGATGTGTTCATAAAGGACTCTGCATTCACGTGAGCATGTTAAGCAAACATTCCTGGCCTGTATTTGCTGCGCGTATAAGTGTGCTTCTCATGTCCTAATCAGTGGGGGGTGAAATGCATTTTTACAATGTGCAGAAGTTGTGTGTGTGTGAATGTATTGTCGCTGGACACTGCGGTGTAACCGCTCAGTATTGGTTGGAATCAAAAAACATTTATACATGGGAGACAGGAAGAATGTACTGAGAAATAGAGGTATGGAGAGAAAAAGGATGGAGGGATTGACGGTGATTAAATGAGTGAGAAGGATAACGGACAAATGAAAACACAAGGCTGAGAATATGACGTAAATATACGATTTTTAAAAATACATGTCCGTCTGCACATTATCAAAAGCACGAATTTAAACAATAATAACATTTTTTTTTTTTTATTGTTTTATTATCCTTTATTAGTGGGTGCATATGCAAATGCAAAATTGGTGTTTGGCATGAGTAGTTGCACCCTGACTTTCATGTCAACAACTGAATGAATGAATGAATGCATAATGCATAAAATAATTAATGTATAAAAGTGTAAAAGTAAATTTATAGTAAAAGTGAATTTTAAAACATATGGTGAACAAATTTACTGGCTAATTATGTTTTTACACCAATTGTGTAATTAAATAAATGCGCTAAGGCAGTTGTTTTCCAACGAGTAGTCAAGTAATCAGGTTTTATACTGACGTTTGTAAATTGTATGCTGGAAAATGAACATATTTTGTTGTTTAAATGCAGAAAAACTGCTTTGTGAGTGTTTTCACTCTGTTAGATACCACAAACAGTCTGGAGAGACAAAGGCACTGTTCCCAAATCAATTGATCTGCATTGCTGTCTTCAGCCTATATAGGCAGCTGCCTTATAAAGCAGCATCCTCACTGAAATGGAAATGTATACAGTATATCACTGGTTTTGGATACTCTACATGGGCAGCTGTGTTGGGGAAGCTACTTTGAAACTGTAGCTTCCCAAGCTACAAGTTATTTAAAACTTAAATAGTTAAACTACAGTTAAGCTACTCTTTTAAAACGTAGTTAGCTATATTACAAGTTACCTGGCAATTGGATGATAATATTAAATTCTGCAGTCTTCTGATTGACAAATAAATCAACAAGCATTAAATTGAACATACATTCACATTCATACTTAATATAAACTATACATTTTATATTTTATGTAACTGAATCAAAATATAGTGTTAAACAGCAACAATTAACTAAATATTTCACTTTAAAAAAAGGCAAAGTCCCTTTAAGTTTGCGTGAGGCTGCTCGTAGAAGAACGTACTCACTAAAGTTCTATTGACTCATTTACGTGAACTGTCTGAAAGAACAGCACTGAGCAATGTATAAGAGTAAGCACTGTTTAGATGAGCGCGTTTGATTACTGCCTCGGCCTCATTGCGAAGATCACAATACAATGTAATAAACACTGATGGTCAGTGTCATAATGTGTCAGTATATGGGTCAAATTATATTTATATTATATTTGAGCAGCTTTCTCTATTCAAAATGCATAGAAGACTTACAATTTATTTCAAACTTTGGTGTTAGTATCCTGCTTAGCAATTGATGTAAACTAACAAGCATAAACATACAGTACATGGCACACATAAATATTGGGTGAAATTGTCTTTATTTAAACAAATTCAACTCTTTTATTAATATTTGTGGGTATTAATGTAAGGAGAGAGAGAGAGAGAGAGAGAGAGAGAGAGAGAGAGAGAGAGAGATGAAATTGGCAATAAAAGAACAGAATTTTTCACTCAAGGGCGAGGAGTGTGACAGGGCTGCAGTTTGAGTCCAACTCTGTTTAACATTTACATTAACGAGTTAGCAGTGCTACTGGAACAATCTGCAACACCCGGTCTTACTCTAAATCATTCTGAAGTTAAATTTCTTCTCTATGCAGATGATGTGGTGCTGCTGTCAGCTACTTCACAAGGGCTACAGCAGCACCTGGACCTGCTGGAGAACTACTGTCAGAACTGGGCCCTGACAGTCAATCTGAAAAAAACTAAAATTGTGATTTTCCAGAAAAAAGCCAGATTACAGGACACCAGATACACATTCACTCTGGGGAACACTGCAATAGAACACACACAGCACTACGACTACCTTGGTCTAAAAATTAGTGCTTCAGGGGGTTTTGGTCTGGCAGTGAATGCACTAAAAGAGAAAGCTAGAAGAGCATTCTATGCTATTAAGGGCAAATTTACCTGTAATGTTGGAGTAACGAGGCAGACGAGGAGTTACGGATCCAAACGCAGCTGAGGCTTTATTTGAATAAACAGAAGAGAAACACAAACAAACAACCCACGATGGGGAAATAAAGCATAAAACAGTTAACTAAAACACGAAGGATCAAACGGAGAACTTGGGCAGGGAACACATACCGGGTTTACACCAAACAACGATCGACAAAGACAGAACAAAGACACGGGGTATAAATACACAAACATAGGATAGGTGGCCAATGAAAGAACAGAACTCAAACAGGATAACAAGGTGATTAACAGAAACCAAAGGCAAATTAACAAGTGCAGGTGTAAACAATGAACAGTGAGCACGAACGCTAACAGAGGGTTATGGAATCAAATACGGGACTAAAGTGACAACTAAAAGAGATAAGGAAAACAAGAGGGCAACAGTGAAACAAGACAGGGTGGACTATGGAGTTAAATAAGGGAACAAAGTGAAAACTAAGTGAAAAAGTGACAAGATGGAAAACAAGAGGGTAACAGAGAGACAAGACAGGGTAATCATTACATAGCCCCCTTAAGGATAGGATTCCAGGCGATCAAAACAACAAAAGACGAAAAAGACCCACAAAGAAAAACCCAAATGAGGGCACCAGGGGCAAACAGACAGAGACAAGTGGGCACATGGGCGGACCAGGGGGGTACACTGGGCAGGCAGGAAGTCCATGGGGCCATTAGGCAGTCCAGGGAGGTGGAGAGGGTAGATAGATAGACCATGGAGGCCGAGAGGGAAGGCAAGCAGTCTATGGGGGTGTGTCAAGGGACCAGGGTCAGGTGGCCGCAGAACAGAGGCCGGTTTAGATGGCCCGGGAGCTGGCCACTTGGCAAGGACAGGGACCGGGTCGGGGGCCTGGGAGGAGGCCACTGGGCAGGGACTGGGTCAGGAGGCCAGGGAAGAGGACTCAGGACAGGAACAGGGGCAGGAAGCCTGGGTGGAGGCCACAGGACGGGAACAGGGTCAGAAGCCCTGGGAGGAGGCCACAAGACAGGGACCGGGTCAGGAGGCCTGGGAGGAGGCCACAGGACAGAGGCCAGCTTCGGTGGCCTGGGAGGTGGTCGTGGGCCAATGGCCGGTTCAGGGGACCTGGGAGGTGTGGCCACTGGGGAGCTGGCGGAGCAGCGTGGCGGAGCCAAGGAGGACCTCTGAGGCGGGGCAGTCGAAGACTTGGGTGGCGGCGCCGCAGGAGGCATAGGCAGGGCCGCAGGAGACCCTGGGGGCGGAGCAGAGGCAGGCAGAGCCATGGTGTACCCTGTGGGCAGAGCCGTAGAAGGCTTGGGAGGCGGCCGTGGAAGGCTGGAGGCGGAGCCGAGGGAGGCTCGGGAGGTGGAGCCGGGGAGGCGATGGCGTAGAAGGCTCAGAAGGCGGAGCTGAGGGAGGCTCAGGAGGCGGAGCCGAAGGAGGTTCTAGAGGCGGAGCCCTAGAAGGCTCTGGAGGCTCTGGAGGCTCTGGAGGCGGAGCCGTAGGAGGCTCAGGGGGGCGTAGCCCAGGAAAGCTCAGGAGGCGGAGCAGAGGGAGGCTCTGGAGGCTCAGGAGGCGGAGCTGAGGGCGGTGGCGCCGTAGACAGTTCTTGAGGCGGAGGTCTGGAAGGCTCGGGGGCCGGAGCTGAGGAAGGCACAGGAGACGGAGCCAAGGAAGGCTCAGGAGGCGGAGCAGCTGGAGGCTCTGGAGGCGGAGCCGTAGGGAGGCTCTGGAGGAGGCTCGGAAGGCAGAGCCGTGGATGGCTCGAGAGGCTTGAAGGGTAGAGCCCTGGGAAGCTCGAGGGGCTTGAGAGGCGGAGCCCTGGAAGGCTCGAGAGGCTTGAGGGGCGGAGCCCTGGAAGGCTCGAGAGGCTTGAGGGCGGAGCCCTGGGAGGCTCGAGAGGCTTGAGGGGCGGAGCCCTGGGAGGCTCGAGAGGCTTGAGAGGCGGAGCCCTGGGAGGCTCGAGAGGCTTGAGGCGGAACCCTGGGAGGCTCGAGAGGCGGAGCTCCGGAAGGCCCGAGAGGCTTGAGAGGCGGAGCTCCGGAAGGCCCGAGAGGCTTGAGAGGCGGAGCCCTGGAAGGCTCGAGAGGCTTGAGGGGTGGAGCCCTGGAAGGCTCGAGAGGCGGAGCCGTAGGAGGCTCAAGAGGCTCTGGGGGCGGAACCGTCAGAGGCTTGAGTGGATCGAGAGGCGGAGCAATTGGAGGCTCTGGAGGCGGAGCCGTAGGAGGCCCCGTAGGCGGAGTTGCAGGAGGCTCGAGAGGCTCTGGGGGTGGAGCCGTAGGAGGCTTAGGGGGCGGAGCCCTGGTAGGCTCGAGAGGTTCAGGAGGTGGAGCCCTGGGAGGCTCGAGAGGCTTGAGGGGCGGACCCCTGGTAGGTTCGAGAGGCGGAGTCCTGGAAGACTCAAGAGGCTCGAGAGGCGGAGCTCTGGAAGGCTCAGGAGGCGGAGCTCAGGAAACTCGGATGGCTGAGCTCTGGAAAGCTCGGGAAACTCGGATGGCAGAGCTCTGGAAAGCTCGGGAAACTCGGATGGCTGAGCTCTGGAAAGCTCGGGAAACTTCGGATGGCTGAGCTCTGGAAAGCTCGGGAAACTTCGGATGGCTGAGCTCTGGAAAGCTCGGGAGGAGGAGCCCTGGAAGGCTCGAGAGGCGCTGGCTCTTGGACGGTCCACGGCCATTGGCACTGGCACTGGCTCTTGGGCGGTCATGGCTACTGGCACTGGCTCTTGGACGGTCAAGGCTTCTGGCACTGGCTCTTGGACGGTCGTGGCTACTGGCACCTGCTCAGGGACGGTCGTGGCTTTGGGCACTGGCTCTTGGACGATCGGGCCACAGGCTGGCTCAGGGACGGTCGAGGCTACAGGCGCTGGCTCAGGGACGGTCGAGGCTACAGGCGCTGGCTCAGGGACGGTCGAGGCTACAGGCGCTGGCTCAGGGACGGTCGAGGCTACAGGCTGGCTCAGGGACGGTCGAGGCTACAGGCTGGCTCAGGGACGGTCGAGGCTACAGGCGCTGGCTCAGGGGCGGTCGAGGCTACAGGCGCTGGCTCAGGGTTACCGTGGGTTGGCGAGGATCTGGGCTCAGCTCACAGTGACATGCGTGGTGCTCTAGCTCAGCTCACCGTGACATGCGTGGGCTCTAGCTCGCTCACCGTGACATCGCGGGGCTCTAGCTCGCTCACCGTGACATCGCGGGGCTCTAGCTCAGCTCACCGTGACATCGCGGGGGCTCTAGCTCAGCTCACCGTGACATCGCGGGGGCTCAGACTGCAGACCGGGGCTGGCGCGGGCGGAGGCGGAAGCCCGTCTTCTTTCCCTCCTCGGGCAGGCGCAGTGGGCGCGCTGGCTCATGGAAGGCGACTGGCGTGGGGGCAGGCTCGCTGACAGGTGGGGCTGGTGTGACAGGGTGCGGTGAGCTGCACGCTAGTAGGGTCATCTCCAGGTAGTCGTGGAGAGTGCTGCCGGGCGTTGCCTGTGGCACCTGCTCCCTCAGCGAGGGATTTAAGCTATCCCTGAAGAAGACCATCAGCGCAGAGTCCGGGAAGTCAGTAGCGTTGGCCAGGAGGAGGAAGTAGCAGCGTGGTCTCGGCGGGTAGTGCTCTTGCTGCAAATTGAGCAGCCGACATTTGGCTCGGATAGCTGCTGGATCCATGTGCGGTCGATCATTCTGTAATGTTGGAGTAACGAGGAGTTACGGATCCAAACGCAGCTGAGGCTTTATTTGAATAAACAGAAGAGAAACACAAACAAACAACCCACGATGGGGAAATAAAGCATAAAACAGTTAACTAAAACACGAAGGATCAAACGGAGAACTTGGGCAGGGAACACATACCGGGTTTACACCAAACAACGATCGACAAAGACAGAACAAAGACACGGGGTATAAATACACAAACATAGGATAGGTGGCCAATGAAAGAACAGAACTCAAACAGGATAACAAGGTGATTAACAGAAACCAAAGGCAAATTAACAAGTGCAGGTGTAAACAATGAACAGTGAGCACGAACGCTAACAGAGGGTTATGGAATCAAATACGGGACTAAAGTGACAACTAAAAGAGATAAGGAAAACAACAGGGCAACAGTGAAACAAGACAGGGTGGACTATGGAGTTAAATAAGGGAACAAAGTGAAAACTAAGTGAAAAAGTGACAAGATGGAAAACAAGAGGGTAACAGAGAGACAAGACAGGGTAATCATTACATTACCCAAGTTGACATTCCTGTAACAATCTGGTATAAGATCTTTGATAGTATTATATTGCCTATTGCTCTGTACGGACGTGAGGTTTGGGGTCCACTCTGTCTGGCAGATTACTCGAGATGGGACAAAAACCCCACAGAATCCCTGCATGCAGAATTCTGTAGAAACATTCTAAGAGTTCAGAGAAGAACACCTACTAATGCATGGCGGGCCGAACTAGGCAGATACCCACTTATTATAGATATTGAAAAATGATCCCTCAAATTTTGGACACACCGAAATTCAAGTTCCCCTAACACACTGCAACATGAAGCCCTTAGAACCCAAGAGCTGAAGCCTAAAACCAGTCCCCTTTGTCAACTGGCTCTGGAACTCACAAACCCACTAACAACCAACAAACACCAGTTTCAGACCAGCACTGCTGAACAAAACCAAATCAGAATAAACCAAATCATAAAAGAAAGCAAAAATTCATATTTGGATCATTGGGAAAATTAAAGTAAAAACCAAAGCAAATTGGAATCTTATCAGGACCTAAAAAGGACATATAATCTGACTGAATATCTGCACACTGTAAGAGATCCAATACAGAGACGGATCCTCACCAAATACAGACTCAGTGATCATAGTCTGGCCATGGAAAATGGCCGACACAGACAAACATGGCTTCCAAAGGAAGAACGAGTCTGTGCTCACTGTGACACGGGTGAGGTCGAGACAGAGACACACTTTCTCCTTCAGTGTGAGAAATTTACAGAGTTGAGAGAGAGATACATCCACAAACTCTCAAACCTCATGCCAGTTTTCCAGTTTGGCAGAAACCGATCAGATGCTGGTGTTACTGGGGGAGGACCATCATGCATCAGTTGCAGCTAAATTCATTTTTGAGCTGCACACCCTTAGAAACCAATTACTGCCTTAATGTACTTCATTCACAGTACTTTTATTCTCTTATGTTCATAATGTCCTGTTAAATGCATATTTTATTTTATATTGTATAGTGTATATTGTTATTATAGTTTTATATTTTATTTGATTCATTACCTGGCACCTTACTTTAATTCTATCTTATCATTATTATTTGTCTTGTCATTATCTGTTTTGTGTATTAATGCTTTGGCAATATTGTATGTAAACACAATCATGCCAATAAAGTACTTTTAAATTGAAAAATTGAGAGAGAGAGAGAGAGAGAGAGTACTGTGCAAAAGTCTTAGGTGCATAAGATGCTTTACAAAAACTTTAGTTTTAAGATGATGTAAAGTAGTTCAAGGGAAAGGAGGAGGCGAGAACCGGCTTGACAATATAAATAATAGTTTTAATGACAAACTTAAAAGACAAACACACACATGACGGACATGTCCATAAACTATCGCTCTCTGGTCGCACCACCGTCTGTCATCGGCCTTTATCCCTCTCGGAGGCTCAATTTGCCTGATAAGGGACCGGGTGTGTATGATCACGACCTGGCCCTGCCCTCCACCCAGCCACATTCCTCCCTCGTTCTCTCAGGCTGGGGAGCCCCCGGCCTGACGTACCCCCCTCCCCCCTCTTTCCTTGGGGGATGGCGTGCTTTAAGCCTAGTCTGCCGGCAGGTCATCCCCATCTTCCTGGACGAGGGAGGGGACAAGGGGAGGGAAACAGAAATAATTTAAATGGGGGGGTACTTCCTGTAACAGTGTAGTCCAAAAACACTACAATTTAAACGAGAGGGAAAAGGCCAAAGCAGAGCAGCAGTGAGAGAGAGAGAGAGAGAGGAGAGAGAGATGAAAAAAAAAAAAAAAAACTACTCGCCAGTTCTCCGATACACCGTCGCATGGTCCTCGAGCACTCCTCCACCCTCTCAGGTGGATGACAGCCGCTTCTCCCAGGGCAGACCGGAGTCAGACTCGCGATCCCCGGCGGTCAGAATGCCCCTCCGCGTTCTCGGCGACTCGTGGGGACACTCCTCCGCCCCTGGCAGCGGCCCTACCACTCCAGGCGGTCGGGGAACACTTCCCTCCTCCCCTCGCGGACGGCGGTCTTGCTCTGGTCGGTCTACTCGCTCCCCCGGTGGATGGCAGCGGCGCTCGCCTGGGTGGACGGCAGTGTCGAGGACTCCGCGACAGGCATCCCTCCTCCTTCCCGGGCTTCGGCACCAGTGTAAAGTAGTTCAAGGTAAAGGAGGAGGCGAGAACCGGCTTGACAATATAAATAATAGTTTTAATGACAAACTTAAAAGACAAACACACACATGATGGACATGTCCGTAAACTATTTCTCTCTCATCGCACCACTGTCTGTCATCGGCCTTAATCCCTCTCGGAGGCTCAGTTTGCTTGATAAGGGACCGGGTGTGTATGATCACGAACCGGCCCCGCCCTCCACCCTGCCACAGATGGTTATTTATATTTTTAGCTATAGTGTTTCATTAGGAAATATAAAGTTTAGACTCCCAAACATTTCTTTTGCAAATAGAATAGAATAGAAGAACAGGGAACCCTTCAACAGATGACATGGTCCCCACAAAGCCCCCCACTGAATATTGAGTCAGTCTGGGATTACAAAAAGAGACAGAAGCAATTGAGAAGCCAAAATAGATAGGAGTACTGTGGCAAATTCTCCACAAAGCTTGGAACATCCTATCTGCCAACAACAAAGAAAAACTGTTTCCAGGTGTACCTAAAATTTTTGCTGTTTTAAATGCAATTCTCAGTTGCCTCCGCTTCTGAGACAGTCAATCCGCACATCTTATCACATGGCTTGCTGTGCATGACACCGCAGACTCACAGCATATGGAGGCTCATGCTACTCTCCGTGATCCTCACACAACTTACCACATGCCTCATTGAGAGCGAGAACACATATTCGCAACCATAAGGAGGTTACCCCAACCGGACCAATTTGGTTGCTTAGGACCTGGCTGGAGTCACTCAACATGCCCTGGATTCGAACTCACGACTCCAGGGTTGGTAGTCAGTGTCAATACTCGCTGAGCTACCAGGCCCCCTTCATTTAAGTATATTTATTGTAAGCGTCCTTCTTTGTTGGATTTTTTTCACAAAATTTCACATAATGCATCATGGATTTGCTCTCTCCACAAAGATGATGGGTGAGAAAATCCAAAATAGCAAAGATGGAGTGGGAACGACATAAATAAATATTTTTCTTTCTCTGCACAGGTTCGAATATTCCCCTACCTGATTGGCCGAGAATCTGCATTCGCTGATAACCTAAAATGGATGGCGTGTGCCAATAAAGGTTTGTTATTTACTTTCAGAGAGTTTTTAAATGATGAGTTGAATTTGATTTACATTAAATGTAAATTTTTGCTTATTAGTTAATTAATTAGCATGCAGAGTATAGAAGCTTCAGTTCAAAATCCGAACAAGATGGCGAGTTAGCGTGCCAGCCCAGCACTGTGGGTTTATTGGTTTGATGGCCAGAGGAAATCATGCGGGTGTTGAGCACTTGATGGGAGTGTAACGGGAACTGGCTCAGCTCACAGACATGCAGAGGTCAAGGGTCAACTCAGCCTAAATCACTCTTCCTGTCACCTTGACTCCTGTGGCTGCGCAGCGTTGATCACTTCTATGTGCCCGTGCCACGGATGAGTTGACGCGGGATGAGGAACACTCTCTCACACGCACACAAAAACTCACGAACATATGCTGAGAATTCCTAGCTGTACACCTGGAGCCACTGCGGTAGTAATTGCACATTTTCAACACAGCCAAATGTATGAAAATATAAAACTTTGGTAACACAAGCCTGTCTATATAAGGGTTTTCAGAATGCATTACAATTTTACAAAACATACGTAATGCCTCATAATACACAATAAGATATATCTTTTCATACATCATTTTAACCATATTCATAGTACATTATCATGCTTTAACTATTCATGATCAACTCTTCAGAACTATATATATATATATATATATATATATATATATATATATATATATATATATATATATATATATATATATATATATATATATATATTGATAGAAGTCAGAATGTACTGTGTTTATGTGTCATTAGCATTATTTATGAAAAAATATAATTGATTAAAAAATCTATTATATCAGTGGTTCTCAACCTTTTTTACTCTGAGGCTCCCCCATTGTCCAAGACAATTTTAAAGCCCCAGAATCTGAAAGCCAATAGATTAAAATACTTACCATGATTAATTCCAGATATTTCAGGAACTAACAGTATACATGTTGTAGACCTACATCAAGATTTTATCTAATTTCAGCATTTAAATGAAGTTATCATATTTCAATGTAGCTGATTTTAAATAATTTTAAGATATCTTGAGGCCCCCTTGGACGTTTGCTGAGACACTAGTGGGTCACATTCCCCTGGTTGAGAAACAATTTAGAGGAAACAATTATATCGGTTGACTACTAATCAGAATATAAGTGGTTATGGCACCAACAATAATAATTTACCATATGGTACATCATAAAGAGTTGAGTTACACTGTGTCCGAACCAGGCGCGACGCCGCAACACGCTATAAAAAGCATATTTCCATGTT
The DNA here is from genome assembly GCF_025860055.1 of Xyrauchen texanus. Taxonomy (NCBI): domain Eukaryota; kingdom Metazoa; phylum Chordata; class Actinopteri; order Cypriniformes; family Catostomidae; genus Xyrauchen; species Xyrauchen texanus. The sequence goes on from NC_068314.1 coordinate 8,731,032, forward strand.
AATCAGAGTTTTTGTCCTAAAAAGCCGCGACACACGACGAGCAACAGTAACAGGGTGATCTATTTTTGAAATGGTTTCAATTTTTGCGACGTCGCGCCGACTAGCTCAGTCACCAAATGGGTCTAAAATTATTCTTATTGCAGTATATTAAAGCCGGCGGCGCACTAGCCGCTTCACTAGTACTTGATTTCGGCGGGGGTGTCACCAGGGACGGACTGGGGCTAAAAAACAGCCCTGGACTTTCTCCCAAATAGGCCCATCATCCGGCCATTCGCCACTAGCCGCGCAACAGACACTAGCCAGGATGTCCTGATAATATGCCACAATACTGTATCAGGCAAGGTATTCACAGCAAGTAACATCTCAAAACCAATGATGATAATAATTGGGGTTGTTTATTAATGAAGCCTCAGCCTTCAAATAAAAACAAAAAATGTACAATACCATCACATCTGCATTGAAAATAAAATACAAGTAATTAAATGTCACTGGCTACAGAAACCTCAAATTACACAAACTTGTAATTATAAAACATATAGTTACTATATACTATAACTTATAACTATTCAAATATAATGTAAGCAAATTTAAAAGTGTAAAAATCTGTCTCCTCTGGTACTACCTGCAGCCTAGTGTGATTTGCAGAAATACACAGCTCCCTGTTCAGATGCACCCATCAGGGCCATAAGGGGTGTCTAACTGCGTGTCAATCACTGCTCATGCACATGCATTCATTCTCCCTGTGGGGGAGGGCCTTAGGAGACCGTTTTGGGCTTTAGTGGAAAGGGGTGAGGGACTGAGAATTTGTCGGTGTTCAAGTTTTTTGGCTAAGTCTTGGATCTTCACAATACAGCACCTTTAATGTTGGGGAAGTAAAAGTTCACAATTTCACAATGTGTATCTGATTGATATGAATAAAACGTGTCTAATTATTATGGAAAGGAATATTATTGCCGTTTCCATAGACATCAGTGTGTATTTTACAAACTCTATGTCTCTCTAAATGTATTGTATTGTTTGTTTAGTACCTACGTATGTGAAATGAAATTATATGTCTGAAACCTAAAACCTAAAAGAAACATTATGTGGTTGAAAACACTGAAAACTAAGTTGTGATATGACAGCGCTGAGCGCGTCCGTCTCTGGCTCAGCGCCAGCCAACGCGCGAAAGCACATTTAATATTAGCAGCTAATCACGGTGCACTGACCGTTCTAATCACACTGGTGTGTGTGTGTGTGTGTGTGTGTGTGTGTGTGTGTGTGTGTGTGTGTGTGCGTGTGTGTGTGTGTGTGTGTGTGTGTGATCGTACGTGCGAAAGGGTTAATTTAGTCCTGGCTGCAGCTCATGTACAAAACTGTACATTTTTCTAAACTGACCTGCTTCCATTACAAATCTGACTGCGGCCGGGGACGAATCACAAACTGGCTAGTAGGCCGACTCTTCTTCCTCAGTTTTTTTTTTACACGTTGCATATAAGTGATCGTATTAGTGTCCCTACTGTTGGCTGTTCATATTGCTTTATTATACTTTTTTTTGTGCCGACGGACGGCCCTCGGTTGGACGGCCGTTCTGGACTTTTCCCGAACGCACAGATTGTCAGTCCGTCCCTGGGTGTCACACACCAACCAAATGTTATGAGGTCTCGCTCGCCTCAGCCGGAGATCTGTCACACACACATGCGCACGCACGCGCACACACTCACACACCGGCTCAGAATGGCAGAGGGGAGACATGCCGGCTCATTCGGACTTTCTCTCCGCTTCCCTGTTACGTGGAGATCTGTGAAAACAGGAGTACCGTGTTAAACATAAACAACCGTTACAGACTGAATTGGGATGCGATTCATTATGTAACGTTGCCTTGTATGTGTGATTGTGTATTATACCCTCGGGGTTTGCCATAGAAAGAGAATGCCCATACAAAGCTTCAGTGAGAAAATGAGTTGCATTCAATAAACAGACTGTTTTGTAGCTGTAATTTTAATCTGTTTTCTACATTTTATTGTCAATTATCCTCATTTTAGTGTATTAATATCACGGTGTGGCGTCGCGCCTGGACAGACTGACTGCGTGTCGTTGGAATCTTATTGCGTCGCGTCTGGTTAGGACAAAGTGTTATGTGTGTTTGTCTGTTACATCTTTGGTTCATTTGCAGTGATGCTGTAATCGTGTATTTTATGCAGGTTATTTTAGTCAGATTTCTACGTTGGCTGACGTACAAGAGAATGTGATGCAATATTTGCATGTGATGAGCAGACCAAAAGTTATCGACCACGAACATGACACAGTGTGGACTGAAGCCTATGTGGACAGCGCAGTAAGTATATAATATAAAGATAATCCCGTAATGTGTATATGAATTTGTTTTTGTATAGCAACACTTTAAAAATTCCCTTACAAAAAGCAAAACAAAAAACTACCTTGCTAACCATACTCTACCACAAAATACTGTATTTAACTCAGTTATTGTACAGTCAACTGTGGTTTTTATTAACCATCACTATAAATTTCATACACTGTTTGAAGGAGATCCCATATTAAGTTATTATGATTTTACTGTAACACTAACTGTACAATGTACAAATAGCTTTGTTAAACCTAAAACCCTATAAATGTACTTCATGTGGATACATTTATATCAACCTGACTACATTAGGTTGCACCAACTAAATACATTTTTTGAGAGTCAGTTTAGGTAGAAATAGCTGTGTGAAGAGATAGCTCACCCAACAACAACAACAAAAGTAAGAATTTACTCACCCTCATGTGTTCCACATATTTTAACTTTCTTCTGTGGAGCACAAAAGGATACGTGAGGCAAAATGTCAGAGACTGACAGCATCAAACACCTTTCACTAGTATGGAAAAAAAGAACTGCATCAGCATGAACAGCTTCTCTCTTTGTGTTCCACGGTAGAAAGTAAGTTATACAGTACAGGTATGAAACAATATGACAGTGAGAACATGATTACAGAATTATTATTTTTTTGGGTGAAGTAACCCTAAAGTTAAATATTTTTTTTAAACTTTTAACAGTATAGTAACGTAAGTTATGTCTATAATTACGGATCTATGAGACCGAACGATGTTTGTCACCACGGTCTTACACTGTATGATGCCATTCTACTACCTATCCTCGAGACACAAATGACAACAAAGTCAGGTGACTGACCTTAAAGGGTTGCCTTAATAAAAACATCAGGGTCAGCTGACCTCATCCTCCTGCCTGGAATGTCACAGTCCATCCCAAGAGGCAAGAGATGGTGATGGTCATCGTTCGGTCTCATATATCCATAGTTACAGACATAACAATCAATTTTATTTCAACCTCACTCAGATCGTCACCACGGTCTTACACTGGATGACTAATACCTTCAGGGTCACATGTAACTCGCTCACTGTCTTTGCTGAGGTTTGAAACTGGAGGTCTGCCTTCACCAGAGGTTCAAAAGGAACTTTGGTCAGTGACTGTAAGACTACAGTGAGGTCCCAGGATAGCGATTTCAAGGTCTTCCTTGGGCTGAGATGGATAGCACCTATGAGGCACTAAGACAACAAGGATTGTTTTCCAACTTTTATACCATCTACCACCTAATGAAATTTGTGGAATATATACAATGTAGACCTTAATTGTGTTAGCTTTCCTTCTTAAGTTTAAGAGTGTAAATTGATGGAAGATTACAATAAATTGACCAAACATATGGCAGGGACAAACCGCCTGTCTTGGCACCAGGTTGAAAACACTTTCCACTTATGTAGGTAGTTTTCCAATGTAGAAGATACTTTGGCATTAATAATGGTTCTTAACACTGCCTCATCTAATCCTTGAGTGAGGGACCCCCTGCTTCATTACATCTGTTTGGCACCCCGTGGTTAGCAAATACATGATATGGCCCAAGATGGGTTGGCAATACAGTTTCACACACTGCTGTTGTCCCCATACCAGTCTCCAGTTCATACTCTACCTTTACGTGTTTTCTACTCCCAGCATTGAACTTGGGTGCATCTTTGGGATAATTCCATGCTTTTCATATCATTTGAGTGTAATCTTCAGCCATAGGGATGGAAAAGGAGGGCTGAATATGGGGACTACCAGATCATACTCCCTGTGTTGATGCTGATATTGTAGCTTCTGAGTCTCAAGGCCAGGGTTAGGGTTAGGGTTAGGGTTAGGGTTTAGGGTTAGGGTTAGGGTTAGGGTTAGGGTTAGGGGTTAGGGTTAGGTAAGGGTTAGGTTAGGGTTAGGGTTAGGGTAGGGTTAGGGTTAGGTTAGGGTTAGGGTTAGGGTTAGTTTGATATTCCTAGAAAGAATATCAAACTGTGAACTCACATCCTCAGAGGTGCAAGACCTGGATTCATCCTCTCGATCATCCTCTGACTCTGCCTGGTCATCACTTCCATATAGCAAGTTATTTGCATGAAGCAAAATAACACCCACAGCTTCACCATCCTGCCCCTTATATGAGGGTAACTCACTAGAAGAGACTGCAAATGGAGATAAGCTCTGCTGTGATCCAACAGTACCACTTCGGTGATCAAGCTGGTTCACTCTGTCAGCTAGATCATGTAGTGCTGTTAGAATCTGTAACCAAGTCTCATCCTGTGTATCTTGGACAACTGAGGCAGTTGCCTGCTTATTCTGAGTCTCATCGTAATGCTGCAGGTCTCTAAGGGACATATGTGATCCGTCCTTCATTTTCGGAAATGCCCCTCAAGCAATGGTCTACTGACATGGCTTTATTACTAAGCGTGGTTCTTTGTAATAACAGTTGACAAAAGCAACACAGGGGTGAACTCATACTAAAGATCAAAGCAGACCAGTTACAGAAATAAGATGTCTGTAGATAATTTTTTTTTTAAAGATAATAATATACACTGGCTGCCAAACGTTTGGAATAATGATACAGATTTTGCTCTTCTGGAAATAAATTGGTACCTTTATTCACCAAAGTGGCATTCAACTGCTCACAATATAAATTCAGGACATTATGTCTGTGTTTCTTAGCCCACTCTAACCTTTTCTTTATGTTTTTCTGTTTCAAAAGTGGTTTTTTCTTTGCAATTCTTCCCATAAGTCCTGCACCCCTGAGTCTTCTCTTTATTGTTGTACATGAAACTGGTGTTGAGCTGGAAGAATTCAATGAAGCTGTCAGCTGAGAACATTTGCGGTGTCTATTACACAAACGTAATAGACATGAAGCAAGCCGCTCTCAGGCATTGAGGGGCGTGGCAGGACGACGCAGTGTCTCGTTCCCTTCTCAGGGAACAAGGGTTATAGTCATAACCCGAGACGTTCCCTTCCGAGGGAACTCGCACTGCGTCGTTGAAAACGACTCTTTGGGGAACGAATGCCCACTAGGCCACGCGCCGAAGAAGGCCTGCCCTAGAGTGAAACTGAACTCAGGCACTCAGCTAGGACGAGAGCACACGTGCAGGCGTACTAGGGAGGTGCAGAAAACCTGATAAAGTGTGCGGGGTAGCCCAACCGGCTGCCTCACAGATCTCCTGGAGGGGCACTCCCGATAAGAGAGCCCTAGAGGACGCCATGCCTCTAGTTGAATGAGCCCTTATGGCCAAAGGTGAAGGCAAATTGCGCACCTTATAGGCCGAGATAATAGCCTGAACAATCCAATTACTAATGGTTTGTTTCGAAGCAGGGAGCCCCTTCTTAGGTGACCCAAAACACACTAACAGTTGGTCCGACCTCCTCCAAGAAGAGGACCTCTCGAGGTAACGCTCAAAGCTCTGACAGGGCAGAGCAAATGGAGCCTCTCTTCTTCTGCCGACACATGAGGTGGAGGATGAATGCCTGCAGGACCGTGAGACCGTGCCGTGTTAGAAGGCACCTTAGGCACAAAGCCAGGTCTCGGGTGCAGAATGGCTTTAACTCCGCCAGGGGCAAACTCCAAGCAAGCTGGTGTTACTACCAGGGCTTGAAGATCTCCCACCTTCTTTAGAGAGGTAATAGCTAAGAGAAGAGCCATCTTGAACGCCAGGTCCTTGGGCGAGGCCGACTGAAGGGGTTCAAGGGGGCCAGGGATAACCCTTCGAGAACCACCGCCAGGTCCCAGGCAGGAACCCTGGACCTGGTTGTCGGTCTCATCCTCTATGTACCACAGAGAAAACGAATGACCAGCTGGTGCCTCCCCAGAGGCCCAGCACTCAATGGTGCATGGAAAGCCGCAATGGCAGCCACGCACACCTTAAGTGTGGAAGGGAGAGACCACGAGAGAAACGATCTTGAAGAAACTCCAGAACTGAAGCCACCGGGCAGTTAACTGGATCTACTTCATGTTCTCTACACCAAGTGGAGAACACATTCCACTTGAGGCCATATAATCTCCTAGTAGACGGAGCCCTAGAGTTAAGTATGGTTTCAACCACCCCGCTGATAGACCAGCATTTAGGTACTGAACCCCCTCAGGGGCCAGACCCACAGTTTCCACAGCTCTGGACGAGGGTGGAAAACTGTGCCCCCTGCCTGAGACAACAGATCCCTCCTCAGAGGAATCTGCCATGGCGGAGCTATCAGGAGTGAGATTATGTCTGAGAACCCTACTCGGGCCGGCCACATCGGGGCAACCAGAAGTAGACTGATGCCCTCTTGGCGGACCCTTTCCAGGACTCCCGGAGCAGAGCGATCGGGGAAATGCGTACAGGCGAAGCCTCGGCCAGGCCTGTACCATGGCATCCAACCCCAGTGGGGCTGGATGTGAGAGGGAGAACCAAAATGGACAGTGGGACGCTCTCGAGACGCGAATAGATCCACTTTCGATGGTCCAAATTTGTCCCATATCAACTTCACCACCTCTGGATGAAGTCTCCATTCCCCGGCCTCAGCCCCTGCCTCGACAGGATGTCTGCTCCCTGATTCTGAACCCCGGAACATACATGCTCTGATAGACAGTATTTTCCCTTGGGACCAAAGAAATTATCTGATGCTCCGGTCTGCACAGAGGGCGCGATCTGAGTCCCCTTGTCGGTTCAGATAAGCTACCACTGATGTATTGTCCGAACGTACTAGGACATGGTAACCTTAGATGTCTGGAAGGAAGCTCCTCAGAGCCCTGAACACAGCCAACATCTCTAGACAGTTTATGTGCCAAGAATGATGATGGTCCTGCCACAGACCCCTGGCAAAGCGGCCGTCCATGACCGCGCCCCAGCCAGTGAGGGAGGCGTCTGTCGAAACGGTTTCCCGGCGACATGACGCTCCCAACACTGGCCCTTGGGACAGGAACCAAGGTTTCTTCCATATTAGCAGAGAACGAAATGCGCGTTAATCAGCGCGTTACTCTGATTTTACGAAATGGATTCCCCTTGGGGGAAAAAAACCCTTGGCTTTCAGCCACCACTGGAGGGGCCTCATGTGTAGAAGGCCCAAAGGTATAAAGTTGGATGCCACTGCCATGAGGCCCAGCAGTCTTAGAAACTGCTTTACAGTGATGGCCTGGCCTAGCTTTAACCCGGACACCATCGCCAGAACGGACTCGATACGTGCAGGAGACATGCGTGCCTGCATCGTAACCGAGTTCCACACAACACCCAGAAACGTTGTGCACTGGGATGGTTGTAACACACTCTTTTTGTGTTGAGTCTCAACCCCAAACTTCGAATGTGGCCAAGGATCTACATCTCGATGCCTAACCGCCATTTCTCGAGACTGGGTCAGAATGAGCCAATCGTCGATATAATTCAGTATGCGGATGCCCTGAAGTCTCAGAGGAGCAGGAGCTGCATCCATACATTTGGTGAATGTGCGGGAGAGAGTGCTAGGCCGAACGGAAGAACCCGATATTGGTAAGCTTCACCCGAAGCTGAACCTCAGGAACCTCCTGTGACATGGAAGGATGGATACATGAAAATAGGCGTCTTTTAGATCTATCGTGACAAACCAGTCCTCGGATCTGATCTGGCTCACGATGGCAGGAATAGTAAGCATTTTGAACCTGAACCTCCTCAAAGGCCGGTTCAAAACTCTGAGATCTAAAATCGGCCTCAACCCCCATCCTTTTTGGAACTATAAAGTACCGGCTGTAAAATCCGGACTCCCTGTCTGCATGAGGAACACGTTCTATGGCCTCCTTTAGCAGCAGAGATTGCACTTCTTGTTCCATCACCTGAGTCTGCTCCGGAACCACTGTAGTCTGCACCACCCCAGAGAATTTTGGGGGAGCGGTGCCCGAACTGCAGTCTGTACCCTGATTTTATTATATGCAGGACCCATGCAGATATGTTGGGAAGATGATTCCATGCCTCTACAAAATCTACTAAGGGAACCAGCCTCTCGAGGCTGGTCTCGGGTGTTTTTCGAGCACCGTTCTCGACTTCCTGAAGTGAGAGACCGGCAGGATTTAGTCGATACATTTCTTGTGACCACAATTGATGCTTGTTTTTTTTTTTTATATATTTTTGACACGAACGGCACGGTGTGCATCCGCTGGAAATTGATGTGGCCCGAGGCGTCAGAGACGGCGGGAACCGACACCGATTTCCTGAGGACGCCGCTGCGAGAACAACCTCGGTTGCTCTGCAGCGGGGGGGAACTCTGTGGTGCGAGGAGCTGACTGATGGCTGGGGCTGATCTGCTTGCCCTACTCGATTTAGACTTACCTTACGGGGGAAGCATCAAGCAGAAAAGATCTAACCTTTTCCTTTATCCCCGATAAATTCAGCCACAGATGCCTCTCTGTGGCCACCATAGCTGCCATTGAGTGCAGGCAAGAACCAGCCCGACCTGCCGCCATGTAAGCCCTACTTATTAAAGCAGATGTATCCCTGCAGGGCTTACTAGGCAGCGCCGGGGTTTTAGCCCATATCCCGTGCCCCCAAAACATCGTCTGTAATCACCACACTGGGGCTGGAGACACGGGACGAATGCGGTTTACCCCATGATCTCGAGATATATATTTATATATTTTTTTGTGGAGATCAGGGAAAAACAGCAAACCCCGGCGCTGAGGTTGTGATCTGTGCCGCAGGAAACGCTCGTCTAATTTGTCTTTCAACTTGCGTTTCCTGCTCATTTTGTGGCCAGCTGATATCAAGTCTGGCCACGGCATGTGTCACAACCTCAATCAGCTCCTCATAAGCTTGGCCGAAAACTGGCGTGCTTGACTCACGGTCGTCCGCATCAATGCTGAGCATATCCACTTCCTCGGAAGCAGAGAGCTCAGCATCAATGCTGAGCATATCCACTTCCTCGGAAGCAGAGAGCTCAAGCATTGGGACCTGATCGTGGGCAGAAGAAGCCGCGACGCGGGCTTCTGCACCACTCACAGTAGGCTCGGGATCCTCAAACGAAGAATGAGAAAGTGCCGCAGCAGTCTCATTCTCATCTGCAAGATCCCGCTGCGAACCCCACGATCTCAACCGCCGCGCTGCCTCAACAGACGCGGGACCAGATCCATGGGGAACGCGAGCCTGACCGTGATCATCAAAGCACGCCAACCGGGAGCGCAGCACTCTCATGGGTAGTGCTTCACAACTTTCACAGGCAGATCCCTCAAAAGCTGCCTGTGCGTGCTGCGCTTCCAAACAATTCACACATAAAGCGTGCGTGTCCCTACCCGTAATGAAACGAGGGCAGAGGTGCACGCACTTCATGAACTGTTGGGTGGCCATAATATTTTTAAATCAGACAAACAACACCAAATAAGACAAACAATACACATAGAGCGCTTGCTGAAGAGCGAAAGCTAATGTGTTTGTGTGCCGGCGTCACTTTTATGCATCCGGTTATGCCGTCACATGTTACGTCATGACGCAACACCAATCAAGATTGGAATAGTTTCATTCATAATTCAGAGGCGCACGCTAAGGAGCGTTCCCCAAAGAGTCGTTTTCAACGACGCAGTGCGAGTTCCCTCGGAAGGGAACAGTTAGAAATTACAATTAAAATCCACTTGTTTAACTTATTAATACGCATCAGAAATAATCAATATAGTTACTATAAATACTAATAGTGAAAAATGACAAGGGTACTCACCAATCTCATTGCAATCAGATTAAATAAATATATGGAGAAATCCACCGCAATCCTCAGGGACACAAGGCCACAATGGTGAAATTTCTGCCAGAACAGTGTACAAATGCAAGCTACCAAACTGGTCTCAGATGAGGTGAGAAAGGCAAGAGGTAGAGGTCGTCTTACCCAGATGTTTTTATAATGAAGCCAACCCCTTAATGTCAGTCACCTGACTTTGTTATCATTTGGGTCTCAATGATATGTTGGCGTCATTCAGTGTATGACTATGGCATCAGTGCTGAGTGAAGTCGAAATAGATCTGGTATTTTGGTGGAAACCATGATTGTCATTGTACATTTTGGGGGCATGTCTGAAAAAAAATCTAAAATGTTTTCTTTAGTAAATGTGTGTGTTCTACAACAACCCTTCAACAACAACCCCCATTTCACATTTCACCATTCATGAAACACTATGAACAATAACGGGCCACACACTGTAGGTCAAGTGTCTCTTGTAAGTGTGTTGACATAAGCACATGTCAATGACGTATTATTTTTTTCCCCCTGTGACCCTATAGCTTGCACAGGCACACAAGGTAACAGTCCTAACCGGTATCTCTTGAGGCTGTATTCTGAAATCTAGTGAGCTGCCTACGGAAACAGCATTTTAAAATTATCATAGGTGTGCTCCCAACACTAAGGCAGTTCTAAAATGCTTAGATTAAGGCTAAGGCCTTCTAAGATACCTTGTTTTGGACAAATTCTAAAGCAGCATCACATATATAATTTGGAGAATGAATTGCGATGTAAAAAAAAGAAGAAAAAAAAGAAGAGTTTTTTAATATTGATGAAGCAACAAAGTTTGTGTGAAATTAAATATATAAAAATAAATATTATATAATTATAAATATTAAAGTTATATAGTGTATTATAAGGGCAATAGTTTATGATCAAATTTGTCAACTTATACAAACAATTTTAAAACATCAAGATGGTTTTTGGAATAACAAAGTAAGATAATGCCTGTTCAGAATAACCACTTTAGAAAAGGGGGAACAATTTCCTGTTAATTTTAATCACATTTGGTAATTCATACAATTTCAAGCATTCTATAAACAAATGAACTTCCATTGTGATTGGATTGGTCAATGTGAGTCCACTTTGAAAGTTCTTCTTTACAAATCAATTTATTTTGTCTTAAAATGTGATCATTTCAGGAATTCTCTTTAGCTACATAAATTTAATTTATTAATTTTCATAAATAAATGCTAGCCCTTTTTAGGTATTACTATGTTAGCTTAGCAACATGCTAACATGAAATTGTGAGTCGAGATTTCCATGTGCTTCACATGAGCAGCGCTATTTTTATAACACATAGAGTTGCTGCCCATTTAGAATGTTCCAAATCAGTTACTTTTAGAGGTTCCATTGCCATTAAGATACCTATGTAGACAGTAGACAGCAAGGCAGCTCACTAGGTTTTGGAAATGGTGCCTGTGTCCATTCTTTCACTCAAAACCTGGTGTCTTGCTGCATTTCTTCATCGTGATTTGCTTTCAGTATTCCTTTTCTGGAATCTGAAATGTTTTATTAGTTGCTGAACATTAATGTGGTGCAAAGTGCCACGGTGACACACCGAAAGGAGAGAGAGAGAGAGAGAGAGAGAGAGAGAGAGAGAGCGAGAGAGAGAGAGTTTGAGTGAGATATGGTCAGAGATAGGACTTGGCTTCACTACTGCTGGGTATGTTGAGAATTGCAATACCGACTGCTAGGCTAATTTCATTGCCGATAAGTCCAACCCATACACACACAAATGCATGTGTTCTCACCCATCCAATGCCTTTGACACACTCTCTCTCTCTCATATACACACAGACGGTGTTGGGAATTGTTCTCTTGAGTGTGTGTTGCTGTATTTTGGCCACTGAGACATCCCATTCATCATTTTGAAGATCATTGCCTTTTATCTCCTAAAGCTGTAATAAAACTGACATTGAAGCATAGGGGGTGAGAGAGAGAGACACACAGAGAGAAAGAAAGAAGGGCAGAAAGAAAGGAAAAGGGAATCACAAGGTTAATTCACAGATTTAATTGTGGCTCCTGCAGGATACACCTCCAGTGTTCTGCACAAAGCCAACCAGACTGAACAACTCAAACTGAGCTAGAGGAATTTTTGTAGCTATTGAATGGAAGACAGAACAAGAACAGCCTCGTAACCATCTTCAGTGGGACTGAGGGAGAGTTTTTCACATGTTCTGGAAATAAAACTTAGTACATTTTGTGAAGCAAGACAAAACATGCCATAAGTCTTCTAAAGTCATACAATAGCTTTGTGTGAGGAATAGAACAAAATGTCAGAAAAGGGCAATATCATGAAAATGTTAACCATACCATGGTCATTAACTTTTTTAATGGTTCAGTTACGCCTATATTTACTGTATTATAGTGCTATATTGTTTTTTTGTTTTTTTGTTTTCAAATGAGCCCAATTTCCAAAACAAAATGTTCATCTCTATTGTATGGTCGCAAAAGAGGGCTCAAAGGACACTTTACATTTACTTCATATTAGCGAGAATCATGTTCAAGAAAGTCAAGCACTTGTCTAAGAAATGTATACACTGACTTTGTCATAACAGTGCGGCTTTTTGTACTTAGAAGATCCAAATGTATGAGGTTGCTGCATTTCAGTGCTGTGTAATGTCCATAACATTTTAGACGTTTATATTAGAAGTTAAGATCACTCAAACAACTTTCAATGCAAAAAAGTTGATAATTTCTGTGCAAATTAACTTACATTAATATTAAGGATGATGAAAAAATTGTCTTTCTTCTTTATATACTCATAATAAATCAATACGGACTTGACAGTTATGAACGCTTCATATCAAATCATGTGGATATCAATGGGAAAACCAAAAACCTCCACTACTCGTACTTTTACCATGGTGATTGCGATAGATTGCTGACTATCAATTTGATTTGTGATATTTGTGGTATATTGAAATTTGTTTTAAACTTACTCTATTTATAGCCAACATTTGGAAAGCGATCATTTTGACATAAATGTCCCAAGCTTTGCAATTTAAAATGTAATATGATAGCTAAACATTTATCATGTGAGATTGCAGCTGCTTAGTCTGTGCCACACACACCCGCTAGAGAGCGCCGCTTCTTCACTCCGTCTCAAGTGGTGAATGCAGACTATATTTTAAAAGTAGACTTTGCCGTTTAGTAATCAATCCATCATGCAGCTTTCTGGATATCATGCCAATGTGTCGGAGGTCAAAGTCTACAGGTTTCAAAGCATTTTGTATGGTGTTCCCTTATTATGTAAGTGCTGCTTTCACAACTGTCATGTCCGTAATGGAGAGATGTCATGTCCATAACGCCCCCATTAAAGTGAAAATGACAAAAACTAAGAAATAATGTTCTTCGGAGTGCCAGCCCTTCTGCATTCTGTGACTATTGTTATTTCTGGATTTATAACAAAGTGTGCTGTCTCCCAAAAACTCATGTCAATTTTTTAATGTCCATTAATTTACCAATCTAAACTGGAAAAAAATAAAACTTGTCTAGACTGAAAATTGACTGATGTCAGGATTCTATTTGCAGTGGTTTATGATTATACATACAAGTGGTTTTATACCATTAGTTTTCGGGTAAACAATACCTTTAATATCTGATGCATTTCTGCTTCTCTGGCACATATATTTTGTTTTAAGAGTGTTTTAGTGTCTGTACTGAAAAGAAGTGGACAAAAATACCATTTAAAGATAGGAAACACCATTATTTTCTTTCATTTTTTCTTTTCAGAAACACAAACAACCGCATAAACAAATCATAAACAAAGGGCCACTGTAAAACACATGTGTTGTGGACATAAGCACACAAACACACACACATAAGGGTTAGGTAGGGGAATAGCAGACCTACTTTCAGCGAGCCCATGCGTTAAATCATGTCAGCTCTCATCGTGTTCACAGCTGAGCTTACAGTTCAGCTACAGGAATGAACCATCCTCACCAGATCACCCTTCACTTGTCTACACCACGCACGGCCATTAATCAAAATGTCGGTCTGAATATTTCATATTCGCAGTAACTTCTTTGATATAAAGAAGGCCTGTAGGTCAAAAAAATAAAGATTGTTTGAAATGGCCATGGTGTTTAATGTATATCCAAATTATGTATTTTGTGTATTTTACTATTTTACTCTTTAAATCGGAAAGTCTTTTTTTCGATCTGTCAGCAGCTTGGTGAAAACAAAAGTCCAAATCCGATGACTACTGTGGCCATGCCTGTGTTTAGCACCAAGAATGAAACGGTGAGGAGAGTTTCTCTGTGTTTGTGTGTGCAAAAGCAAATGTGATCTTATTAGCATTCCTGGGCAAGTGTAGTTAATGGTTTCACCTACTGTCTATTTCATACATATTGAGCTTTGATGATAATAAATATTCAGGATTGAAAAAATGCAAATGAATTTACTTTTGTTAAATGTCCCATCTAGGTTTGATTCATATTTAAAAATTATTTTTATAATTTAAAGGTGAAGTGTGAAATTTCTGTGCCACTAGCATCACCAAACAGAAATGCAAATTGAGTGTTTTTCTGAATACTCTTTTCTGTCTGCAGATGGTCAGTGTTGCTACATCTGGCTGTATTTCTGTCCAAATAAATAAAAAAAAGTCCAATCTCTGTACAAAAGCATACATGAGAAAGTAAAATGGTTTCACAGTATGTGTCTATCCGCAGAAAAACCAAGGCATTCTGCTAGGTGTCGCAGGCACTGACATCCCCATTCAAGAGTTAATGAAAACCATTCCAAAACACAAGGTAGGAAATTAATAGGACTAAATAACTGGCAGGAATTAAAAATCAATGTTAATCTCTTCAAGTTTACACGTTCTGTACCTTAAAAGGTGTTGAAGAGTAGTAATTCTTTTTAATCTTATCTTTTTTTCTCCAGCTTGGAATACATGGATATGTGTTTGCCATTACCAATAACGGATATATCCTGACACATCCTGACCTGAGGCCCCTGGTAAGGAGTGAAATCTTGTTTTGTGTCAACAAACGCACACATCCAACCTCATTCCAGGACTATATATTGCTGCATTCCATTCATAGTCGGAAATGGTATATTCCTATTTGATATCGATTTCCGACCATAAAGGCGTTCTATTGCCCAACACTCGAAGATGATGTATAAAGAAACAAAACGGTATTGGTACCATAAGCTTTAGAGTTAAAGTGTCCTAGCAACCAAGGAGTGGAGGATAGATAATGCTTCGCAAAGTGTCCCAGGTGTATGTTCAACAGAGAGAATCATTTACCTCCAAGAGCAAATCAAATTTAAGAAACTATTAACTTAAATATAATTTTTTTTTTACAATAAATTGTGAACAGCTGATCATTCTGAAATTTGCCATATACATACAGGAAGTCTAGATAAGGCTGTGTACCGCATGTTATGAGAATAGGCCACAAGGTGGCACTTTATATAAAATGCTAATTATAATTTGTTTTGCTAAACACTCCTGAATGGTACAACATTTTTAAAAAAAACTAAACAACAACAATAATAACTCTAAAACCATTTTATCAAGGAAGTTGAAATTTCACATGCATCTTCTTTGGATAATTTGCTAACATTTGATTGGCTACCAAAAGCTTATCAAATCTCAGCAGCTAATAAATTGCGCTGTGAATGGTTCATTAGGAAATTTGGCATCCACCTACAGATTAAGATGAGAATCGTTCACTATAGGTGGCACTATAATAAGCTAATTATGTTCCCTTTCAAGAAGGTAACTTTGATGCTGCATCAGTAGCCAGGGGAGGTGGCCATGAAACCCTATGCCATTATGCCAACTCGATTGCTGGTGATGCTTGGTGTTCCACCACATGCCCACTTCTTTGCAGGTATAGGGCATTTTTGCAAATATTTCCATAAACAAAAAAGCAATATATCCCTGATGTCCCAAGTGCTGTTCCTGACAGAGCTCATTGAAACTCATGACACTTCACTCTAGTGGCTCGCTTTTGTTCTGAAAGCAGAGGCCACTCCCCTCTCCTCCAGCTTGCTCCTCTGTGGCTCCTGAGGGATCAGATGAGAGAGAGGATGAGATATAGAGCCTGGAGATTTTTGGAGGGTTTGTCACAGACTCAAGCCTTGCATGCCACCTTTTCACTGTATTAGGCAGCTCACCCGTTGAGGATGAGCGCTGTATGTAGCCTGGGCTGAGCCCTCGCTGAGACAGCCCTTGCTGTGATGCTCGCTAAGATTGTGTTCATGAGGAAACATGAAATTCAACACATTTCACTCTCAGCTCGCTTTCATTCTGAAGGATGAAGCTGATCCCCTCTCCTCCTACTTGCTCTTGCTTGTGCCTGGGATGCTATATTGCTGGTTCTCTGAGTTGGTTAAATTTCTCATTTGAGCCTTAAAAAAGGGGGAAGGTGTTCACCACATCGGCGCACCTTCAAGCATCAGAGCCGGTCTTGATTTTCTCCCTGTTCAGTGAGAATTCAGGTCTCTGGTTGAGCCACCTTTGTGGTGCTTGTTAAAAGCACCTTGCCACAAATTGGCATTCCAGCCACTAAGATCTCTGACCAGGAAATTGGGAGGTCAATGACATGCCTGGCTAAAAATTTTCAGGGATTTACTTTTCATTTTCTCCACTGTATGGTGAACAAGCAGATTTTACGCTCAGAGGTATGATACCTCTTTACCAGAGATAGAGATAGAAGAAGTACAGCATGTGAGGCATAGCATGGAATCTACAGATGCTAATTTTCTTCTCAAGCAGGATGGTGGGCTGTGGCCTATACTGGACTTAAGCTACTTTCATTGGACACTTAAGTCTCTGTAACATGGGTTAAAATGGGCAAGGAGGAAGCTGGAATCGGATGAAGCATCAAAGCCTTATCCCTCTTCTCGGCTGATTAGCCCAATTTGGGGCCAGTGTTGCACACTCCTGGCCCCACCCTCCTCCTCAATACACGTCTCCCTCCTTTGCCTCAGGCTGGGGAACCCCCGGCATGACATACATCCACCCCTCCTTTCCGAGGGGGCATTGCCTTTCTGGCTCCGCCTGCCGGTAGGCTTTCCCTGCCTTTTGAGACCTGGGAGGGAGACAAGATGAGGGAAAGAGGAGAGGGAAAGGGCAAGGTGGTGCAACAGTGAGAGAAAAAAAATAACACACCGTCACCTGGTCCTTGACCACTCCTCCACCCTCAACAGCCGCTCCTCCGACCCATAAATAAGTGGCATATATAATTGCAAGAAACCTGAACAGCTTAAGTGTAAACCACATATTGTTGACCTCGTGTCCTCCATGACAACGAGCTTCACTAATGGCTCAACAGCCACTGGTTCCCAAAGGTGGTAGAGCTGTTGGATACTGCCCCTGGAAACTTTGAGTATGGATCTGCTCTCGCAAGCTCGAGACACTATTTGAATCCTCACCCAGAGCTGTGGAGACTACATGTCTGCCCTCTCAGCTGGTGCTAGACACCATACTACAGGCCACGGCCCCCTCAACGAGGTATCTGTATGCTTTGAAATGTAATTTTTTTGCTGATTAGTGTTCATCCTCAATTGAGAACCCAACACATTCATGAAGTCTGCCTGTTGTAGCAGGCTACATGGCCCTGCTGCCATGGAAACAGGCAATGAGGCTAGGTTACTGCTAGCTAGCTATCTGACTCATTTTATCTCATTGTGTACCGAAAAAGACAGCACTGACAATGAAATGTACAGCTATCGACTGAGCAGAACAGTAACTCCAACATCAACACCGTTTCTGTTTATTTATGTAATATTTAGGTAAACATTTTTTCATGATCCATAGCGCTGTCACAGACAAGAAAGTGTCTGTTACGATCCCTGGTTGTCTGCCCCATGTTTTCCGTGTCACCGTCACCATGTTTCCCGGTCTTCATCACTATGTCATTGTTCATTTACATTTACATTTACACATTTATGCATTTGGCAGAGGCTTTTATCCAAAGCGACTTACAGAGCCCTTATTACAGGGACAATCCCCCCGGAGCAACCTGGAGTTAAGTGCCTTGCTCAAGGACACAATGGTGGTGGCTGTGGGGTTTGAACCAATGACCTTCTGATTACCAGTTTACCATTTATGTGGTTTAGACCACTACACCACCACCACTCCCACCTGTCTGTCATTTGTATCATCATGTGTCTGTGTATTTAAACCCTGTTGTTCCTCCCTTACCTTGTCATTCGTTGTCTCAACTGTTGTGATGTCGCTGTTGTTCCCACTGTTTTGATGTTTTTGGAAGGTCTATTCTGTCTCCTGTCTCAGCCGTGTTCATCCTGCCGTGTTTTCCCAGTTCGTGTGCCCTTGAATGTTTTCGTTTCTGTTTGCCCATCGTGGTAGTTTAATTTGTTCCTGTCTGTTTATTTTCACTCTGTTCAATAAACCCGCACATAGATCCAAACTCCCCGTCTGCCTCCGCCTTCTTTCCATAACAGAATGAACAACCCACCATGGATCTAGCGGTTCTAGAAGCCAACTGTCAGCTGCTCAGTTTAATGCAGGAAAACCGTCCGGTAGAGGACCACGTTCGCGATTTCCTGGAACTAGCGAGTGCCATGGACTTTCTGGACTCCTGCTTGGTGGGTTTCTTCCGGGCCAATCTGAACAGTACGCTCAAGGAGCGGTTGCCACCGGCGACGCGCGGCTGGACGCTCCGTGAATTTGTGGAGGAGACTCTGCTGGCCTGTGGTTCGTCGTTCACTGTGGGCGTCGTCGAGGAGGACCCCGTTGCTCCTCCCACAGTGGTAACCCTCCATTCGCCCATGGTTCGTCCCTTCACGCCTGCCTTGGTCAAAGAGCCAGTGCTGCCAGCTTCGTCTGCCCAGAGGAGGAGAAGAAAGGCTTCCGTTCCCCAGTTCACGCCTGCCACAGTCAGCGAGCCAGCGCCTACACCAGCCACGGTCAGCGAGCCAGCGCCTACGCCTGCCACGGTCAGCGAGCCAGCGCCTGCAGCCCCTACCGTCAGCGAGCCAGCGCCTGCAGCCCCGACCATCAGCGAGCCAGCGCCTGTAGCCTCGACCGTCCCAGAGCCAGCGCCAGCAGCCATGACCGTCCAAGAGCCAGCGTGTCCCGAGGCTCCCAGGGCTCCACCTCTCGAGCCTCCCAGGGCTCCGCCCCTCGAGCCTCCCATGGCTTCAATTCCTGAGCCTTCCATGGCTCAGCCTCCCAGGGCTCTGCCTCCCGAGCCTCCTACGGCTCCGCCTCTTGAGCCTCCCAGGGCTCCGCCAATCGAGCCTCCCAGGGCTCTGCCTCTCGTGCCTCCCAGGGCTCCGCCACTCGAGCCTCCCAGGGCTCCGCCTCTCGCGCCTCCCAGGGCTCCGCTTCTAGAGCCTCCTACGGCGCCACCTCCCTCGGCTCCGCCTCCAGAGCCTTCCAGGCCTCCGCCTCCTGTGCCTTCCTCGGCTCCACCTCCTGAGCCTCCAGAGCCTCCCTCAGCTCCGTCTCCAGAGCCTCCCTCAGCTCTGCCTCCTGAGCCTCCCATGGCTGTCCTGTGGCTGCCTCCCAGGCCTCCTGAACCTGTCCCTGCCCCTTGGACTGCCTTCTTGCCCTCTGTGCCCCCTTGGACTGTCTCTGTGCCCCCTTGGACTGTTTGGTTTCCCCGTGTGTTCTCTGTGGTCTGCCAGTCCCCCCCTCATTCCTTGGACGATTTTGTTTTTTGTTTTTTTTACAAAAAGGGGGGGGTATGTTACGATCCCTGGTTGTCTGCCCCATGTTTTCCGTGTCACCGTCACCATGTTTCCCGGTCTTCATCACTATGTCATTGTTCACACCTGTCTGTCATTTGTATCATCATGTGTCTGTGCATTTAAACCCTGCTGTTCCTCCCTTACCTTGTCGTTCGTGTCTCAACTGTTGTGATGTCGCTGTTGTTCCCACTGTTTTGATGTTTCTGGAAGGTCTACTTTGTCTCCTGTCTCAGCCGTGTTCATCCTGCCGTGTTTTCCCAGTTCGTATGCCCTTGAATGTTTTCGTGTTTTAGTTTCTGTTTGCCCATCGTGGTAGTTTCATTTGTTCCTGTCTGTTTATTTTCACTCTGTTCAATAAACCCGCACATAGATCCAATCTCCCCGTCTGCCTCCGCCTTCTTTCCGTAACAGTGTCTCTTCCTCTTGTGATGTTTATTGGTGGTTGGCAATTTGCCACCTACTGAGCTGGAGAGTGACACGTCACAATAAAGTCTTTCAGTGGAGTCAAACGTCTGTTGAAATTTATGAAAGGTCTCACACCTTAAGTAGGATCAAATCCTAAACTGAGTATACTTGAAAGGTAGTTTACCCTCTGGAGTTTACTTGTAAACAAATATGTTATGTTTACATTCATCCTTGAGGTCTAACAAACATGTGGAATGCATTTCCTCCCTCATTAATGGTATGAAATGTATATTGTGTGTGGCTTGGTGAGCAAGAGACAGATACAGTGGGTGTAGCATCAAGCCTTAGAGAGGCATTTATTGAAAATAATAATAAACATAATATGTTCATAAAATGGCAAAAATACTGTCCAGGGGTATGGAGATCAAAATAAAAGGGGATTTGGCGTCATTGCGGTGCAACGGGGCTCTGTGAAGATTTGGATAAGTGTCCATGGAATGGCCCCGGCGTGAGCGGGATCCGACAGCTGCACGCGCTCTCCTCCTGGGTCTGAGGCACTTGGGGAGGTGGCATCCTTGGCGGCCTATCTTCCCAGGCCCGTGGAAGGTGAGAGTTGAAGGCGGCCCGGCCTCTTCACCTGAACACCTAAACATGTGCTGTCCTCCCTGTTGATGCATCTAATTTGCACCGGGAGTCCAAGGAGTGGTTCTGGCAAGGCATCTAACTTGGCCAAAACCTCCTTCTCTCTGCTCCTGGGCCAACGAGGATGTCAGTGTGTGCACATATGGAGAATAGAAGGCGGCTCCTCGAGAAGAGGTGCACTCTGCGTTTATTTGGCAGCTGTTATGAGGCTAAATACACATTCACGTGTGCTTCATTCCCACACTGCCCAAACAAGGCTTATTAATTATGTGCCTTTTCTCTCTCCTGCCCACTGCCATCGTGAGCCTTGCTAAAGAATGGCCCTCAGAGGCGGGGCAATGATGTCGAGAGGGAGGAGCGGGTCTTTCTGCCACATGTGATAAATATCAATATCGAATGATATGAAAGATATATCATGATAAAAGTTTTTGTCATATTGCTCAGCCCTACTAAGAACACCCCATTCTGGTCTGTGATATAGAGCTGGTGTTAAATATGCATTTTGGTTCTCTGTTTAAGCCAATAGAGCATAATCTTTGAAGACTGTTCTGCTACCTGCTTTGGCATCAGTCAGACATTTTGGAGTCCTTCAGGCCTTTCGGTCAGCAACATTTATTAGAGTTTGAATCGGGCATGTCAAAGGCCAATCTCAAGCCCAGAGGGGGTTTTGTGCCCATAGTGCTGGCAACCCCTTTTAGGGCTCAGGTTGTTACACTGGAAGCATTCATTTCTTGACCCCCCTTAGTTACAAGGCTAAGAGACTGCACATGCTCTGCCCTGTGAGGGCATTACCCTTGTACATTGACCTAACGAGTCAATTCAGGGGGTCTGAACAACTCTGTGTTTGCTTTGGAGGCAGCTCACAGTGGCCATCTCCAAGCAAATTTCCTGCTAGGTCGTGGATACCATTTTGCTCAATTATGATTTGCAAGGCATACAATGCCCCATGGGTATTAAAGCTCATTCCACCAGGAATATTGCCTCCTGGGAATGGGAAAGGGCGTGTCACAAAATACATACTTTATGTCTGGGTGCAGGTTGGGCTTACCAAACAACTTTGCCAGGTTTTATAACCTGTATGTATCTTACCTGTCTTCACAGATTTTCATAGAAAAATAGGGTTGATTTTCCAGTGACCACTGGCCAGTTAGTTAGTGTCATTGTATTTAGTGTTAAAACTGTGTAAAGTCTCTATTTCCATTAATGTGGATGAGAACATGCAAACAATGTTTCCCTACACTGTTGGCTAGTGTCATTGTACCAGAGCCCTTGGCCAGGCAACAGCCCTGCTGTTTTGCAATATGAAGGGATGGTTATAGTAATGTATTTTACTAACCTGTTGGCTAGTGGGCATTTCCCTATCACTAGCATGACGTTATGTAATATGGCTCCCACATGGTCAGCCACTGGTATTTCCTCTGAATCATTCAGTGCCCCCAAATCATTGATTATGTGGATTTCCATTTCCACAAGAAATTCTTTCTATCAATTTATTTTTTTTACTCATCCTAGGCCCTTTGTCTGATTCATTCTCAATTTGGTATGTATGATCTAAAGATTTAAAAAAAAAGTTATCAAAAGAAATTATATTAATTTTAGCGTTAAAAAATATGAGCCAACACATTTTTGGTGTGGTCTATAATGACCAATTGGCCTGTATCTTTAGAGCACAGTTTCCAAAACTAAAACTTGGTACACATGGACAATAAGACATTCTGGGGGGACATGCCAAATTTAAATTTCAGATGCTAGGGGGTACTATGCTTTAAGAAAATTATTGTGTAACTGAGATCCAAGAAATTTTAATTTTACACCAAAACAACTATAACCACAAGATCTATTCTTTCAAATTTGGCTATTTTAGTCATGTCCTCTTCACATGTGCTTGGGCCTCAATAATATTTATTTGTATTTTGCTTACAAACATTTTTAATATAGGTTTGTCACACCAATCTCACCTGAATCTCTGCAGAATCTGAGTTTTTCTGAGTTTCCAAGTTGGAAGTGTGTTGCATTTTCCAAGTAGAAAGTTGGAATCTCCAAGTTGAATGGAATGCAGCGCACGTTTTTTAACATTGCCTAAAATAGATATAAAATGATGATAGTTCAACAACACTAGCTACTAAAGAAACTAAGAACTCAATACATCCATACCCAAACAAGCTGGCTCAGGTAAAATGTATCCACACATGCAGTGTGTGCTTGTGAGAGCACTGGTGGGATGCTGAGGTCATTGTAATCCCAATCCTTTTCCTCTGATATATTGCATGCAGGAGTAAAAGCCCATTCATGTGCTTGCCAGGGCTGATCAGAGCACCGAGGTAACTCACCCTTCACAGGGACACCCCTCACCCTGCTCTCAGTCACCACCCTTGACTATGTGTGTGTGTGTGCGCGTGTGTGTGTGCGCGTCTCTGTGTATTTGTGTTGGTGTTTTCGTCGTAATGTGACTCAGTGCTGCTGTGTATTAGCTTGTGATTCCGTAGAGGTTGGTGTGCATCAGTCAAGGCTTCAATAAACCATTCTGAATGTATGTAAAGTGTGTTTGTTCAACAATCTAGAGTGTATTTACAGAGCACACAGACTATCTGTTGTTGTACACTGCTACACACAGACAGTGTTTACTATTATTAAATGTAATTAATGCCAAGATGAGTATTATTAGCATTGTTCACAACCGTTTAAAATGAACTGGACTGAACTCAAGGATAATATCTTCTAAATTTATTCAACTTCATATTCTTATTAAATTTTACATGCATAATTAGACTCTGTTCCAAACCCTAATGAGCTGTCTACTCTAATTGCATTTTTAGGCATTGGTTGTGCACTTCTGACACAAAGAACATATGCGTTTCATGTGTCCTTCATAGATAATCTGTCAAGAATTCAGAAGAACATCATTCAAGAAGCTGTAATATACAGGTGAAACTCGAAAAATTAGAATATCGTGCAAAAGTTCATTAATTTCAGTAAATCAACTTAAAAGGTGAAACTAATATATTATATAGACTCATTACAAGCAAAGTAAGATATTTCAAGCCTTTATTTGATATAATTTTGATGATTATGGCTTACAGCTTATGAAAACCCCAAATTCAGAATCTCAGAAAATTAGAATATTACATGAAATCAATAAAAAAAAGGATTTTAAATACAGAAATGTCAGCCCTCTGAAAAGTATAATCATGCATATGTACTCAGTACTTGTTTTGGGCCCCTTTTGCATTAATTACTGCCTCAATGCGGCGTGGCATGGATGCTATCAGCCTGTGGCACTGCTGAGGTGTTATGGAAGACCAAGATGCTTCAATAGCGGCCTTCAGCTCTTCTGCATTGTTTGGTCTCATGTCTCTCATCTTTCTCTTGGCAATGCCCCATGGATTCTCTATGGGGTTCAGGTCAGGCAAGTTTGCTGGCCAATCAAGCACAGTAATACCATGGTCATTGAACCAGGTTTTGGTACTTTTGGCAGTGTGGGCAGGTGCCAAGTCCTGCTGGAAAATGAAGTCAGCATCTCCATAAAGCTTGTCTGCTGAAGGAAGCATGAAGTGCTCTAAAATGTCCCGGTAGACGGCTGCGTTGACTCTGGACTTAATAAAGCACAGTGGACCAACACCAGCCAATGACATGGCTCCCCAAACCAACACAGACTGTGGAAACTTCACACTAGACTTCAAGCATCTTGGATTGTGTGCCTCTCCATTCTTCCTCCAGACTCTGGGACCTTGGTTTCCAAATGAGATGCAAAATTTGCTCTCATCAGAAAAGAGGACTTTGGACCACTGAGCAACAGACCAGTTATTTTTTTCTTTAGCCCAGGTAAGACATTTGACATTTGAAGTCCATGTCTAGGACCCGTCTGTGTGTGGTGTCTCTTGATGCAGTAACTCCAGCCTCAGTCCACTCCTTGTGAAGCTCCCCCACACATTTGAATGGCCTTTTCCTGACAATCCTCTCCAGGCTACGGTCATCCCTGCTGCTTGTGCACCTTTTTCTTCCACACTTTTCCCTTCCACTTAACTTTCTATTAATGTGCTTTGATACAGCACTTTGAGAACATCCAACTTCTTTTGCAATTACCTTTTGAGGCTTTCCCTCCTTGTGGAGGGTGTCAATGATGGTTTTCTGCACAACTGTCAGGTCAGCAGTCTTCCCCATGATTGTGAATTCAACTGAACCAGACTGAGAGACCATTTAAAGGCTCAGGAACCCTTTGCAGGTGTTTAGCTGATTAGAGTGTGACACTTTGAGCCTACAATACTGAACCTTTTCACAATATTCTAATTTTCTGAGATTCTGAATTTGGGGTTTTCATAAGAATCAAATAAAGGCTTGAAATATCTTACTTTGCTTGTAATGAGTCTATATAACATATTAGTTTCACCTTTTAAGTTGAATTACTGAAATTAATGAACTTTTGCACGATATTCTAATTTTTCGAGTTTCACCTGTAAGCATATTTAGTTCTGTACTAATTAAATATTCCATCCAATATTTGTAGTTGCTATGTATACTTTGTGTTTATTTGAGTATTGAGCTTAGTAACATGCTAACATAGAATCTATAGACTCTCAAGTCTCTCGCCTCCCGAGCCTCCCAGGGCTCCGCTTCTCAAGTCTCTCTAGTCTTCCAGGGCTCCTCCTCCCGAGCCTCCCAGGGCTCCGCCTCTCAAGTCTCTCGAGCCTCCCAGGGCTCCGCCTCTCAAGTCTCTCGAGCCACCCAGGGCTCCGCCTCCCGAGCCTCCTGCGGCTCCGCCTCCCGAGCCTCCTACAGCTCCGCCTCCCGAGCATCCTGAGCCTTCCACTGCTCCGCCCTTCGAGCCATCCAGGGCTCCGCCCCTCGAGCCTTCCTCGGCTCCGCCTCCCGAGCTTCCTACGGCTCTGCCCCCAGAGACTCCAGAGCCTTCTAGGGCTCCGCCTCTAGAGCATCCCACGGCGCCTCCTCCCTCGGCTCTGCCTTCAGAGCCTTCCAGGTCTCTGCCTCTGAAACCTCCTACGGCGTCACCTCCAGAGCCTTCCAGGCCTCCGCCTCTAGAGCCGCCTATGGCGCCACCTCCTATGGCTCCACCTCCCGAGCCTACAGAGCCTTCCAGGGCTTCGCCTCTAGAGCCTCCTACGGCGCCACCTTCCTTGGCTCCATCTCCTGAGCCTTCCTCAGCTCCACCTCCCGAGCCTTCCTCGGCTCTACCTCCTGAGCCTCCCATGGCTCTGCCTCCTGAGCCTCCCACGGCTCTGCCTCCTGAGCCTCCCACAGCTCCGCCTCCTGAGCCCCCCGAACCTTCCTCGGCTCCGCCTCCTGAGCCTCCCTCTGCTCTGCCTCTTGAGCCTCCCACGGCTCCGCCCCCTGATCCTCCAGAGCTTTCCATGGTTCCGCCTCCCTCGGCTCCGCCTCCTGAGCCTCACAAGCCTTCCTCGGCTCCGCCTCCTGAGCCTCCCACAGCTCCGCCTCCTGAGCCTCCTGAGCCTCCCACAGCTCCGCCTCTTGAGCCTCCAGAGCCTCCCACGACTCCGAATCCAGAGCCTTCTACGGTTCAACCTCCTGAGCCACCCATGTCTCTGCCACCTGGGTCTTCCATGGCTCCACACTCGGAGTTCCACATGGCTGTCCTGTGTCCTCCCCCCAGGCCTCCTGAACCTGTCCCTGTCCTATGGCCACCTCCCAGGCCTCCTGAACCTGTCCCTGCCCCTTGGACTTCCCGCCTGCCCCCTGTGCCCCCCTGGACTTCCTGCCTGCCCCCTGTGCCCCCTTGGACTGCCTTCTTGCCCCTTGTGCCCCCTTGGTCTGCCTGTCTGCCCCTTGTACCCCCTTGGACTGTCTGTTTGCCCCTGGTGCCCTCATTTTGTTTTTTGTCATTTATTTTTTTGCTAAAGGATCGTCTGGAATCCGATCCTTTGGGGGGGGATTCTGTCATGTTCACTGTTGTCTTTTATTTTTGTGCTTTTATGTTGAAGTTTAGTTTAGTTCCTGTATCCTGTTTGGGTTTTGTAGTCCTTTGTAGTTTCTTTTTATGATTGGTTCTCCATCCCTGATTGTTGCCCAAGGTGTCCCTCATACCCTTGTTTGTTCCTTTGTGTATTTAAACCCTACTGTTTCTCCATTCCCCTGTCGGTCGTTGAATGTTGATGTTTGTGCATATTTTTATAGTCTGTGTGTTTAAATCCTGTCGGTATTCCATTCCCCTGTCCCGTACTCTCCGTTGATGGTTTTTTCATGTTTATGTTGTTTTTTCCCATCGTGGATGTTTTATTTGTTCCAGTCTTGTTTGTCCTATTATTTTCAATTAAAGAACTGCACGTAGATCCGCACTCCTCGTCTGCCTTCACCTGCCTTCGTCTCTACGTTCATAACAGTAGGTGCCCTAAGTCAAGTCTCTTGTGTGCTTCATGCTAGGAACTTTATTAACATCTCTAAGTTACTGTTAACAGAGTTGCAGAATATGTTTTGCATTTCAATTCAGTCACTTTGGTTACAATTCAGCCTCAGAAGGGAGCTGCCATTTTCATTTATGTTCATGATAGGATATTTTTGCACTTCCTGAACAAATTTGTCATCTGTCACCTTGTTAGGGAAGGACAAACTGGAATATTTTTCCTGAGTTCAGCCATATAGTTTGAAATATTAAGTCGGTTTTATATTTTTTTTGTAGATAGCAAGACACCTCAGATTTGGAACAGAGCAATCAAATAACTGACCTTACTAAACCAATCTGGGCAATTACAAGAAAAAAAAGATGAATCTGACTAAAACGGTTACGGTAGTCAGATTAATTGAAACTACTCTCTATTTGTCTAAAATTGGCTGCTTAGAGACATTGTAAACTGTAACTAACATTAAACCATTGTTTGCAATCCTGCAACCCTGAAGTCCCCCAGCACTGCATATTTTTGATGTTCTCCTTATTTAACACACCTATAGTTTATATAATCAGCTCAAAAGTAGATGTTCCAATACCTTGTATGTATTTGATTATTGAGACACCTAAAATAAATGCAGTACAAGACAGGGGCCCCAAGTAGCAGGATTAAGAGACATTCTCTTCTACAAAACTCAGCCTAATGGCCTATATCACCATGTTTGTTTCTGTCTACATCATGTAACTCGTATCATCCCAGTTCCTAACTGACCTATTAAACACTTCTTTTCTTCTTTTTGTCTCTTCCTGCAGTACCAGGAGGGCCAGAAGAGGAAGAAGCCCAGTTACAGCAGTGTTGACCTCTCTGAGGTTGAATGGGAAGACACAGAGGATGTTGTATGGACCAGTTTATGCGTTTATTTGTACTGCACACAGCACAAGGGGCTGTTCACACTGAAGCGATTTTTGTGTTTGATATGTTTTTTTAATAGATTTTCTATGTAAAGATGCACTAGATATACTGTACGTCTTTGACTATTGATTCGAGTTTCATTGTTTTTTGTTGTTGTTTTTTTTCAGTGCAGGAGTGTTGATGTTTCAGACACTCTGTCAAGCTAAAAATAAAATTTAAAAACCTTTTGAGACACCTGCCCTTTTTTCTATTTCTAATCTGTTTAATCCTTTTCTAAGCACAAGGACATGATCAATGCGAACAGCCCCTTAGAGGTGTTTACTTACATCCTTTAAGTGAATGCATACTGCTTACCCTTTTCATCAATGTGTTTATTTGTAGTTGCGCACAGCAATGGTGAACAGACGAACTGGCACTTTTTCAATGGAAGTGAAAAGAACTGTGGACAAAGGGGTAAATCTAAAAAGATGAAATAAAGAATAAATGTTATCATTGTTTGCAAGAACAATCACAGTAGTAAATAAAATAACATAATAAAAACAGATTGACTAAGCAATGCATGATGTTTAGGTTTATAGCAACATTTTGAAAATACACCTCATACAGTACGAAGGCTAAATTTTACTTGATCTGTCCCCCACCAGAAACGTGTCCTGACAATGCACAATGATTATTACTACACTGATATTAAAGGAACTCCATTTAGGTAGGAGATGTCTGTTAATGACTTGTTTTTTTAATGGCAGTTTTTCATAACCATGGTAAGCTTTGGCTTGCTTATTTTAATTTAATTTAATTTAATTTAATTTAATTTAATTTAATTTAATTTAATACAATTCAAGTAAGCAAGCCAAAGGTGACTGGTAAAGAAAAACTTTTCATTTCATTGATCTCTGGACCCTAAATGTGATATTCTACATACAATGTATTTGTTTTTTAAGATTTAGGATATAAAATTGAGTAATTTGTTAACTTATTTTTTTTACGTTTTTCAGTGTAGGTGTGGCCCTCTCTCGAGGACATGGCAAATACTTCTTCAAGGGAAATGTTTCACTAGAAGCAGGTGAGAATTTTATTAGTTAACTTTATTAGTAGAAATAAATGAAGTATGGTCATTGCAAATAAAGTATTGTCATAGTAAAGTAAGTTATGAACATATCTTCAGAAGAACATAAATACAAATATAATAGAAAAATGTTTTATAATTTATTTGACATCTTACTTATTTTTGAAATTCAGTATAGGCAGATTAACAGGTCTGTAATAGTAAATCAGAGTTATATGTTCACCTAAAAGGAATTTGGGTAATTACAATTTATTTATTTGATCTTTCTGTTTTTCTGCTTCAACCTACCGGGACAGGGTCCTGGCCATTTCAACGGGTAGTACAGCGTTGTGGCAAGAGGGACACAACGTCTCGTTCCCTCCATCAGGGAATGGAGGTTACAACAGTAACCAAGATGTTCCCTATCTGTCACTCACTCAACGTTGTGTCGATGTAGTGACACTAGGGATCGCTATATGAAACGCCACAACTAGCTGAACTGTGTTACATGGACTGCCGGTGCAGGTGCAAGCAAGCCGCTGTGTGCCTAAGAGCAGGTGCATCAGGTCTGCACATTGCCTACCCCAACGCTCGAATAATGTCGCACGGTCGCCCTGGGCCAGCAGCAGCCTTTTTTCAGATTTTTTCTCCCCACAGAGTGAAACCTTTTTCGGCTGGGGACAGATGTCTTCACATCAGGCAAGGTGTTCTTTCCCAGGAGGGAAAGACACTGCAGAGACCATATCCTGCCTGAAGGGGAGGTTAATATTTGGCAAATACTCACATGGGCTTGCCAGCCGCACGTGGAAGAGGAGGAGCTCTACAAACACGGCGACCAGTGACATGGGAGCTCTGCCCCAAGGGAGATGCGGATTTATGAACAGGGAAACCGTACCGTGGAAAATATATCACAAGGGGTTACCACAGGTAACCAGCACCTACCCCAGTACAGGGCATCCTAGCACGTGTACTGGGCCCGGCTGCGAATTCCTCTGCCGAAATTGCCAGCCACAGGGATAGGTCATGAACTTGTGAATTCGCATGGGGGATAAAACGCACATCTTCCCCTCCAGGAGGTGAAAGGCGCTGTACGCAAGCGGTACACCTGGCCAGCAGCCCTGCATACTTACCTGTTTGTACATGACAACACACAGGACGAAACCAGCTAACTCTGAGATTATAAAATCTTGCGAAGGTTTTGGGTGTTGCCCAGCCTACTACTCTGCAGATATCTGCTAGAGAGGCGCCATTGGCTAGTGCTCAGGAGGACGCCACACTCCTCATGAAGTGTGCTCGTAATCACAAAGGGGAGGGCACGCCCTGGGCCTGGTATGCCAAAGTGATGGCATCCATGATCCAGTGGACAGCCTCTGTTTGGAGACAGCGTTCCCTTTCCGCTGTCCGCCAAAGCAGACAAAGAGCTGCTCAAAGCATCTAAAGCTCTGCGTGTGATCCAAGTAGATGCGCAAAGCATGCACTGGACACAGCAACGACACGGCTGGGTCTGCCTCCTCCCGGGGCAGAGCTTGCAGGCTCACCACCTGATCCCTAAAAGGGGTAGTGGGAACCTTGGGCACATAGCCCCGGTCAGGTCTCAAGACCACTTGAGAGCATTGTTGACAGAGAATGCCTGCAGTTCCCGAACCCTCTTGATGGACGTGAGCATAGTCAGGAGGGCAGTCTTCAATCAGAATCAGAATCAGAATCAGAATCTGAATCAGCTTTATTGCCAAATATGCTTACACATACAAGGAATTTGTCTAGGTGACAGGAGCTTCCAGTCAACAACAATACAAACAATACCAAAAACAGCAGCAAGACATAGGTAATTAAAACAAAAAAGAACACAAAATAAATAATTATACATATACGTACATACACTCACCTTCATACATACCCACATACACACGTAGTGCAAATCTAATACAATCAGTTATATAAAGAACAAAAACCTGTATATTATGTACAGAGCAATGTAAGTAATGGCAGAAGTGGATAAGTAAATTTAAATTAAAAATAAACTGTGTATTGCACATAATTATTGCTCAATGGGGCAATTTAATTGTTCATTAGATGGATGGCCTGAGGGAAAAAACTGTTCCTGTGTCTGACGGTTCTGGTGCTCAGTGCTCTGAAGCGCCGGCCAGAAGGCAACAGTTCAAAAAGTTAGTGGGCAGGGTGAGTGGGGTCCAGAGTGATTTTACCAGCCTTTTTCCTCATTCTGGAAGTGTATAGTTCTTGAAGGGGGGGCAGGGGGCAACCAATAATCCTCTCAGCAGACCGAACTGTCCTTTGTAGTCTTCTGATGTCTGATTTTGTAGCTGCACCAAACCAGACAGTTATTGAAGTGCAGAGGACAGACTCAATGACTGCTGAGTAGAACTGTTTCAGCAGCACTGGTGGCAGGTTGAACTTCCTCAGCTGGCGAAGGAAGTACAACCTCTGCTGGGCCTTTTTCACAATGGAGTCGATGTGTATCTCCCACTTCAGGTCCTGTGAGATGGTAGTGCCCAGGAACCTGAATGACTCCACTGCTGCCACAGTGCTGTTTAGAATGGTGAGGGGGGACAATGTTGGGGTGTTCCTCCTAAAGTCCACAAACTGTTTTGAGCGTGTTCAGCTCCAGGTTGTTTTGACTGCACCAGACAGCCAGCCGTTCAACCTCCTTTCTATATGCAGACTCATCATCATCTCGGATGAGGCCGATTACAGTGGTGTCGTCTGCAAACTTCAGGAGCTTGACAGAGGGGTCCTTGGTGGTGCAGTCATTGGTGTACAGGGAGAGGAGTAGTGGGGAGAGCACACATCCCTGGGGGGCACCAGTGCTGATGGTACAGGTGGTGGAAGTGAATTTTCCCTGCCTCACAAGCTGCTGCCTGTCCGTCAGAAAGCTGGTAATCCACTGACAGGTAGAGGTGGGAACAGGGAGTTGGTTTAACTTATTCCGGAGTATATCTGGTATAATTGTGTTGAAAGCCGAGCTGAAGTCCACAAAAAGCATCCTTACGTATGTCCCCGGTCTGTCCAGATGTTGCAGGATATGATGCAAACCCATGTTGACTGCATCATCCACAGACCTGTTTGCTCGATAAGCAAATTGAAGGGGGTCCAGAAAGGGTCCAGTGATGTCCTTCAGGTGGGCCAACACCAGTCTCTCAAATGACTTCATGACCACAGATGTCAGGGCGACAGGTCTGTAGTCATTAAGTCCTGTGATTTTAGGTTTCTTAGGGACGGGGATAATGACTGAGCTTTTGAAGCAGCATGGGACTTCACACTGCTCCAGTGATCTATTGAAGATCTGAGTGAAGATGGGGGCCAGTTGGTTAGCACAGGAACGAAGGCAAGCTGGTGAGATGCCATCTGGTCCTGGAGCCTTCCTTGTCCTTTGCTTCCGAAAGACACGGCACACATCGTCCTCACAGATCTTGAGTGCAGGTAGTGTAGCAGGAGGGGGAGGAGGGGGGTTGCAGAAGGTGTTAATGGTTGTGTGAAATGAAGGTCCGAGTGCATGTGGGGTGTGAAATCGGGCCTTTCAAATCTGCAGTAAAACACATTCAGGTCGTCAGCCAGTCGTTGGTCCGCCACAGGGTCGGGGGTAGGAGTCCTGTAATTAGTAAATTGTTTCAGGCCACTCCACACTGATGCAGGGTCGTTAAGTGAAAACTTGCTTTTCAGCTTCTCAGAGTAGCTTCTTTTAGCCACTCTGATTTCCTTATTCAGTGTGTTCCTGGCCTGATTATACAAGACGCTATCCCCACCCCTGTAAGCCGCCTCTTTGGCATGACGAAGCTGTCTGAGTTTTCCTGTGAACCATGGTTTATCATTGTTGAATGACAAAAATGTCCTAGTAGGGATGCACATATCCTCACAGAAACTGATGTATGATGTAACAGTATCTGTGAGCTCGTCCAGGTCTGTAGCTGCAGCTTCAAAAACACTCCAATCAGTGCAGTCAAAGCAGGCTTGTAGTTCCAGCTCTGCTTCAATAGTCCATCTCCTTATAGTCCTTACAACTGGCTTTGTTGATTTTAATTTCTGCCTGTAGGTCGGGAGAAGATGAACCAGACAGTGATCAGAGAGTCCCAAAGCTGCACGTGGGACAGAGCGATATGCATCCTTTATAGCAGTGATCCAATATATTCCTGTCTCTGGTGGGGCATGTAATGTGCTGTCTGTATTTGGGCAGTTCGCGTGTGAGATTTGTTTTGTTAAAGTCCCAATAATAATGACTGAGTCCGGGTATTGTTGTTCTGTGTCTGAGATTTGATCAGCCAGCTGTTGCAGCGCTAAGTTACCAGACGCGTTAGGAGGAATGTAAACACTCACCAGAATAAACGAAGAAAACTCCCGCGGCAAGTAGAACGGCTTACAGTTAATAAAGAGCGCTTTCAGATTAGGACAGCACATCCTCTTTAGTGTTGTTACATCTGTACACCAACTTTCGTTGATGTAAAAGCATGTTCCACCGCCTCTCGTTTTCCCCGTTAACTCCGCGATGCGATCCGCTCTGAACAGCTGGAAGCCCGGCAGATGTAATGCGCTGTCCGGAATGGCTTCTCTCAGCCAGGTTTCAGTGAAGCACAGTGCAGCAGAGTTTGAGGTCCTCCCTCATGGGAACTCGCGAGGGAGGGGATGCCCGCTGTACAGTTGAGGTTGCACAGGATGTAAGTGGCCCGCATCGACTTCAGACGCTACTGACTCCAGAGGAGGAGACGTCGGGTGAGTTGCGACGTGCGATGTGAGTGTAAGCCGCCTTGGCGGTTTATATACGCTACCATCGCCATCATGGAGACTGAATCTAACTCCACCCCAAGAAAAGAGATGCTCTGAACCAGTAAGAGCTTGCTCTTTTCCCAGTTGACCCAAAGCCCCATCCGGCTGAGGTGCCTGAGCACCAGATGGGAGCATCGAGGAAGCGGACCTTGTCAGCGTTCTTCATTTCGACCAGATTCAGACATAGGTGGTGCTCCTGGACCACCAAGGTGGACATCGCCTACCCGAGTGCCCGTGCCATGACCTTCATTGCCCAGAGGGTGAGATCAGTCGCCAAGCAAAGCTCCTGCATCACTTTGGGGTCAGGACTACCCATGTGCAGCTCTTTCAATGCCTTGGCCTGGTGTACTTGCAGGAGGGTCTTGGCATGCTGTGTGGAGGCGGCCTGTCCAGCGGCACTGTAAGCTTTGGCCACCAAAGACTTAAAGGCCCTGGACAGGAGCTTCGGGCGATTCTGTCAGGTGGCTGTGTTTTGTGGGCACAAGTGCACCGCAACTGCCTTATCCACCTGAGGAATCTCTGTATACCCCCTGACCTCCCCACTATCGAGTGTAGTGACAGCGGATGAACCCAGAAGTCGGGTCCGGACAGTAAAAGGTGCCAGCCACAACTTTGAGTTCTTTGTGCACATCCGTGAAGAATGGGAACGGGGCATGGCCGTGAGTGCCACACCGAACCCAGGAACCAATCATCAATCTGTGAGGGCTCAGTGCCTGACACTCATGACAGCCCGGGCAAGCATGTCGGTCAGCTCTGCATCAGCCTCAGACAGCGTACTGGGGAATGGGAGGTCCGTGGGTGATTACCCGATGGAAGCACTGCCAGTGGGGTCCCCGTATGTAGAAGGAAGAAGGAAAGCCGTGAACGCAATGTTGCCATGGTCATGTTCTCACAGTGAGAACATGAACCATCCATGAATGCTGCCTCAACGTGACCTCAACAGCGCTCGTGGCCATCAGAGGTAGAGAGATAGTGACCAAATCCAGGAACTACACACAGACGGAAAGGCATCTTTAAAGAGACGCTCTTCATCAGTGCGCACTCTTTTAGATGAATATATACTATTTTCTGCAAGAATATATACTCTTTCAGCTGTCGAAGCGCCCAGGGACTCTGCATCAATCACGCAGTGGGGGAGAAAGCTGCTGAAATGCTCCATATATCCAACAGCATACTCTTCCGGTTGTGAGGTGAATGGAACGGCAGTGGAACTCACTGCTCAACACCTCTCAGCTTTGAAGAAGAAATCTGAATGAGTGGTTGGGGGGTGGCATGCAAATTCCACTTGCCACGTCCCATTGGCCTTTTCTCAAATATCAGAGGTGTTTGGGGCTCCCAAGAGCGACCCTTAGTGTCACTACATAGACAAAACGTCAAGTGAGTGACAGATAGGGAACCAGATTACAACTCCTAGATGAAATTTGCCAGTGAATATGTGGTGCTAAATTTTAAGATGTCTCCTCTGTAGGTGAACTGACATCTATTTACTTGAGATCTACTTCTCCTCTGAAATGTAATTCCATTTTCATCCTGAATACCTGTTAGTGCCCTTTCTTGACAACACTCCTATTTGAGAGACAGAATCTGCTCTCTCTCTCTTTCTCTCTGTCTTTCTTTCTCTCACTCATCTATTCACTCTGCAAACACCTAATTTGTAATCCCCACCGTTTAGGTCTACATAACTTGGAGCAGCCAGACGTTGCCCTTGCTGATGAATGGTAAGATCTATCACACTTTTACTAATAGTCAAGATATAGTAAAGACAGCAAGTGATAAGTTACAACCTTCACACAAGTGAATATATTGTATCCTTTTTGTTTTGTATATTTCTATCTCAGGACGTACTGTAACACAGATGAGCACCATGAACATCGTCACCTGACTCAAGTTCAGGCCATCAAAATGTACATGACCAACCGTAAACCACACCTCAAGTGTAAGCACTACTTTTGCGCATTTTTTATATGAATAAATCTCAACATCAAATTCAGATCAGTTTTAACCTATAACCTGAAAATATCAAACCAGCTAGGTGTTAAAACCAGATTATTAAAAAATACTGTAAAGACTTTTAGATTGTCAATAAAATTAGCAGTACACAAACTTTACTGCAGTGTAGCAGTTTTTCCTGCAACACATTGTCATAATGTCCTTCCTCTCGATTTTTGTATTTGATTACAAATTGCATCAGTTTTCTCCATTAAATTTAGTGTCCAGAGAGTATTGGGGAGATTGTTAATGTCCTCTATTGCTTGTTGTAGGTGACAGAGAGCTGATTCAGCAAGTTTTGTTTGATGCCGTGGTAACTGCGCCTTTAGAAGCGTACTGGACAGGACTGGCTCTCAATAAGTCTGAGTGAGTTTAGACTTGTTCTCCTTATTAGTTTGATAAGTAATATTAAGTCTTGTTTAGTGACTATAAGTCAACTTGAAATCAAATTTGACACTATTTTCTTTCTTAATACATGTTCATATTGTGCGTTCAAGTTCGTTCTTACAAGGTCGTAAAACATCAAATTTATGTTAAGTGCGTTGTTATGCGAGTAGGCAGGAAGATTTTTTCTTACCAATGCAACAAATTGAAGAGCAAAGCCATGCATTAGATGTGTAATTAATGCTTTATCTATCTATTTTATCAAACTAGCACAGCTACATATGATGGGAAATGTGGTTTTGTTGCAATATACGCTGCATATACCAGCTAAAGTCTTATTTTCATTGATATTTTAAAGTTTCATTGTTATTCTTCATTAACAGTACAAAAAATGCATACAAACTAAACGGCAGTGAAAATCCTCAAGTAAAATTAAATGATTACCAATAACAATTTGCTTCCACAATGATTCTATAATCGACACGCACCCAACTCAGAGTTGGGACTGAAAGAAAATCCTGCTTGTAATTACAATTTTGTTGTGGCATTCATGTGCACTCAACTTGTATATATGATTACTATGACATGACTTGAAGGCACCATTCATCTTATTTTCAACATTTCATTGGTGTACGTTATTCCAAAGAAATAAAGGTGTGACTTTGTAATCTTTCAACAATATATCAATTCCTTTGTCTCTGAAACAACTTACAATTTCAGCTGACATTATCAAGCCCTCTTATTTTTCAATCCCTCCCCTCTAACTACCTGTCATATAGTGACCAATTTTCATGATTTAATAAATTCTTGATTTATAAAATCAATTCATCAAATAAATGTTTTTTCTCTCTGAATATCCCGGAAAGAGGTCTGCTACCCGGACAAACTGTCAGGCATCAGGCCAGGTTCGGGTCAGTTTTTCAAGTATAACTTCGGGTTAGGGGCATCTTGCACAGAACCGCCTTAGTTTTTAGACAATGTGTCAAGTTAAAAAGAACTTACATTTTTAAAACCGTATCTCGAAGCATCAACATACGGTTTCATTCGTAAAACTGTGTTTAGCTTTTTTAGCGCAGGTTCCACAAAGATTCGATGTTCTGAATAAGATTGCAAAGAGGACATCATGTGGTTTTTACACTATAACGTATGATTCAAGTTTGTTTTTCACAAAGCAAAGTTTCAGCACTTGATAAACAGAAAGCCAATTTATTTCCCCTTCCTGCCCTGATGTGCTAAGGGGCCTCCATGCCTTGTTATAACTGTGCATGTTTACCGCTACCATACTGTTACAAATGTTGCCTATGATGCTTAAATAAAATACAGCCTATTGCTACAAATGTATTTTTATAAAGAGAATGAGCACTTTCTGGTTCGGATCGAAAATATGACATACTGGTCAGATCGGGTCACACTGTCTTGGGTTCTGTCACGAATGACGGTGAAGGTAGGCACGGGACAAGAGATCTACTTGCAGCGGAATCTTTTATTAAATCACAAAACAAAACACGAGCAAAGAAAACATCCACGAGGGGAAAAAGGGTAAAACAAAACACGGAGGGCATACAAAGGGTTAACCAAACACGGAGAGCATACCAAGGGTTCCACGGGCGAAAACAAAGACCAAGAGCACGGATAACAGACGTCCACATACATCAAAGACCGACAAGGGAAAGGAGAAACAGACACGGTTAAATACACGAACACAATGAAGACTCAACGAGACACAGGTGAGAACAATGAAGAGTGCAGGCAGTGAGAGGGGCCGGGAATTGTGGGAATTGCAGTTTTACACTCGGACAGTGAGACTACAGGCGGACAACAGGGAAAACGTGACATGGAATGGGAGCGGTGACAGGTGAGAAGGAAAACACGGAGCAGACCAGGAAACATGACATAAACGTGATGGGTGAAAACAGAGAACATAGGACAGACAACACCAGAACGTTACATAATCCCCCCTCAAAAGGACCGGATTCCAGACAGTCCTAAGAGACAGGAGGGAAGAACCAACAGGAATAAACAGATGTACAGGGCGAGAGGGGCTAGAAGGGAGGAAAAACAAACAGACCAAAGGGGACACAAGGCACACAAAGACAGAGTAAGGAGGTACACAGAACAATTAGGCAATCCATGGGGGCACAGGGGGAAAGGCAGTCCACGGGGGCAAGAAGGGAAATGAGACAGTCCACGGGGGCACAAGGGGCAGACTGGAAGACCAGGGAGGCCGAGAGGGCAGGTAAGCAGTTTCTGGGGGTGTGTGAAGGGAACCGGGTCAGGTGGTCTGGGGGGCGTCCACCGGGTAGGGACAGGTTTAGGAGGCCAGGGAGGTTTCGACCGGGCAAGGACAGGTTTGGGTGGCCCGGGAGCTGGCCGAAAGGCAAGGGCCGGTTCAGGGGGCCTGGGAGGTGGCCACAGGACAGGGACAGGTCGAGGAGGTCTGGGAGGTGGCCGCCGAACAGGGGCCAGTTCAGGGGACCTGGGATGTGGCTCCAGGACAGGGACAGGCTTAGGTGATCTAGGAGGTGGCCATAGGGCTCGGGCTGGTTCAAGGGGCCTGGGAGGAAGAGTGGCCACTAGGGGAGCTGGCGGAGCCAAGGAGGACTTCTGAGACGGAGCAGTCGAAGACTTGGGTGGTGGCGCCGAAGGAGGCGCAGGCAAGGCCGCAGGAGACCCTGGGGGCGGAGCTGCAAGGGGCTCTGGAGATAAAGCTGAGGGAGGCTCAGGAGGCGGAGCTGAGGGAGGCTCTGGGGCCTCAGGAGGCGGAGCTGAGGGAGGCTCTGGAGGCTCAGGAGGCGGAGCTGAGGGAGGCTCTGGGGCCTCAAGGGGCAGAGCAGAGGGAGGCTCAGGAGGCGGAGTCGAGGCAGGCAGAGCCGAGGAAGGTTCGAGGGGCTCAGGAGGCGGAGCCGTGAGAGGCTCAGGAGGCAGAGCCATGGGAGGCTCAGGAGGCAGAGCCGTGGGAGGCTCAGGAGGCAGAGCCGAGGGAGGTGGCGCTGTAGGAGGCTTGGAAGGCGGAGGCCTGGAAGGCTCTGGAGGTGGAGCCGAGGGAGGCTCAGGAGGTGGAGCCGAGGAAGGCTCAGGAGGTGGCGCCGAGGAAGGTGGCGCCGTAGGGGCCCTTAGGGGCGGAGCCGTAGGAGGCTCAGGAGGCGGAGGCTACAGGCGCTGGCTCAGGGACGGTCGAGGCTACAGGCGCTGGCTCAGGGACGGTCGAGGCTACAGGCGCTGGCTCACTGACTTCAGGGGCGACAGGCTCGCTCACAGTGATGTGCGTAGGCGTGGCAGGCGTGGGCGCTGGCTCGCTGACCGTGGCAGGCGTAGGCTGGAGAGCGGAGGCTTTCATTCTCCTCCTTCTCCGGGCGGAAGAAGTTGGCTGCACTGGCTCATCGATCCGGGAAGGCAGGGGCTCAGGCTCGACAGCCGGAAACACGAGGAGTGGTTCCTCGGGTGCGAGTTTTCTGAGGGTGAGACTCACGTACTCCCTCCACGTGTGCTCTCCGAATTCCGGCGCTTCCCGCCACTGGGCTGATGATAACCCGCCCCGGTAGATGAGCTTCAGGGAAGCGTCGTCGAACCCGGTGTGGATGGCGACCATGGAGAAGAGCCGTGAGTACTCGCGAACGGGAAAACCTGCATGGGCCAGTGTGGTGAAAACCGCTGCTAGATCCATTTGCGGTCGGTCTTTCTGTCTGTTTCTCCTTTCCCTTGTCGGTCTTTGATGTATGTGGATGTCTGTTATCCGTGCTCTTGGTCTTTGTTTTCGCCCGTGGAACCGTTGGTATTCTGTCACGAATGATGGTGAAGGTAGGCACGGGACAAGGGATCTACTTGCAGCAGAATCTTTTATTAAATCACAAAACAAAACACGAGCAAAGAAAACATCCACAAGGGGAAAAAGGGTAAAACAAAACACGAAGGGCATACAAAGGGTTAACCAAACACGGAGAGCATACCAAGGGTTCCATGGGCGAAAACAAAGACCAAGAGCACGGATAACAGACGTCCACATACATCAAAGACCAACAAGAGAAAGGAGAAACAGACACGGTTAAATACACGAACACAATGAAGACTCAACGAGACACAGGTGAGAACAATGAAGAGTGCAGGCAGTGAGAGGGGCCGGGAATTGTGGGAATTGCAGTTTTACGCTCGGACAGTGAGACTACAGGCGGACAACAGGGAAAACGTGACATGGAATGGGAGCGGTGACAGGTGAGACGGAAAACACGGAGCAGACCAGGAAACATGACATAAACGTGATGGGTGAAAACAGAGAACATAGGACAGACAACACCGGAACGTTACAGGTTCCCAGGCTGTGCAGACCTCTAATCCTCTTTCATACATGTTATGGAAGTAAAATGGGTCGTAAATGGCGTTCATGTTGAAAAGCTGTAAATATCTTTCCAATACTTCATAACGTCCTTTTATAAGCAGTCACATGACACATTTGCTCCTGTAGAGTCTGTTAGATTTATGATAATGCTTATAATGTGAACTATTTTTTTTTTTTTTCAAATTTATTCAGATCCTCCTGTTTTTGTGGATTTGACCATTCATAAACCATCTTACAATATAAACGTCTCGTCCAAAACTGATTTATTTGTGATTTTTACCAGGAACTCTGATAAAGGGATTGAGATCGCCTTTCTTGGCACCCGCACTGGTCTGTCCAGAACCAACCTATTTGTGGTGCCAGAACAACTGTCCAATCAGTGAGTCTTAATGCAAGTGATTGACCTATGACAGATTCTGATCTCATTCTGCTAGCCATTTAAAAATCCTCCTGGCATAACCAATGAAAAATTAAGAAATCTAATAAACAAGTGAGTGCAATGTCTTCCTTGCATGTATTTGCAGAGATTTCCTGACTGCTAAAGATAGAGAGGGTGTTTTCAATGCTGATCACTTTCCTTTGTGGTACAAAAGAGCTGCAGAGCAGGTTCCAGGCACCTTTGTTTACTCAATTCCCTTTAGTTCAGGTAAGATGTTCAAGTACAGAAATGCACACCCAAAGCTCTGTTTTCTGTTATCTAATGATCATTTCATGCAGTGGGGTAAAAAAGGCATTTCTCTGAAATTGGTGGCTTGTAATGAGTGGAAAAAGGATTTTAATAGAGTCCTCATTTCATGTGATATGCACATATTTCATATGATATGCACATGCAGAAAAACACTGCCTTTTATCTCCCACCTGGTGAAAATCATAAGCAATTTTTGATAAGAAAATTAATAGCACACCTCTCCTCAACAAGCTGCATGATTTGAGGTATCATTCATGCCTGTAGCACAACCTTGTGGAATTAATTTGACGCATAATAACTACGTTTAGAGGTTTCTTCGAAATTTTAATCCTTAACCCTGTGTACAAGCAATAGTAATAAGGATGCCCCCCTTAGCCAACACCTCTAATTATAACAATTATCAGCAATAATCTTACCAGCACAGCTCCACCACACATCTTTGCTTGGTTTTTGCATTGATCATTGTTTAACGTGAACATGTTTCAGCTGGATCTTAAGAATTGCAGTTTTATGACACACCAGTAAATAGGCTGTATATAATGATTTAATAGCGTGCCTGTGTATATCGAACGCCTGTGGTTTGTTACTATAGCTACACTGTACTGCTTTCCTCTTACAGGCTGTCTGCTTATCCCTCTTTTCTTCGCCTGTAATTAATGTGCCCTACTTTTACATCCACACACTATGTGTGTGTGTGTGTGTGTGTGAGAGACAGATCAGGATCATTACATCCCACTCAACAGATCTCGTTGAGTCCTTATCACAAAGACAGTGTGATCTTTCGTCTTCTCTCAGATCAAACGCTCTCTCGTCTGCATGTACCGCTGTAAATTAACTCTATTTTTTTTCATGTAACTGAGTGTTTGTTTCAATCCATGCTGCTTTTGATCTCAATATGCAAACTAAGAAGCATGCCTTGATGCAATTAGGCTTATAAATATTTATGCAAATTAATGACGCCATCTTGTGGTGGAAATAAATAATAGAACACACTCTTTGAAGGATTGTTGACTTGACCAGTTTGCATGTTCTGTGATTTTGGAGAGTATTTATGTTAAATTGTGTTATTTCTTTCAAGGAGGAGAAAATAAAAGTGTAGTTTTGGCGAGCACTGCTATCCAGTTACTAGATGACAGGAAGTCTCCTATAGTGGCAGGTGGGCATGTTTACATGAGGTCTTCTTATGGCAAAGCAAGAAGAATATGTTAATGTACACTACTAAATGTTTATGTTTATCATAATCTTAAAAATACTTTTCAATCTAAAGGCATATATTTAAATGATTGAAATTATTTTTATAGACAAATATAAATTGTGCCTGCGAGCAAATTTGTTTAAAACAACTTTTTAAATGATTTCTTTTAAGCTTTTTCTGTGTTGGTTTGTGTGTGTGCGCAAAGAGTAGTTACTTTGAAGAAGCTAAAATATAAGTTTAAAATTTGTTTTGTTATTTTACATTATACAATT
This sequence comes from Xyrauchen texanus, assembly GCF_025860055.1. Lineage (NCBI taxonomy): Eukaryota > Metazoa > Chordata > Actinopteri > Cypriniformes > Catostomidae > Xyrauchen > Xyrauchen texanus. The sequence continues at coordinate 8,773,745 of NC_068314.1, forward strand.
ACCATTGTATAGTTGAATTGTATGTTTGAAATACATACAAGTTATTTCATAGTTTGGGTGACTTCACTATTATTGTAAAATTTAGTAAAGACAGAGTAAGAATACAAAAATTAGCAGTTATGTCTGAACTTTTGACTGGTAGTGGATATATGTTATATATTGTTAAATTACACTGAACACAGTTTAACGTCATTATACCAAATGTGTTTTTGTGTATTTTTTTTTAACACCCAAAGCTGTGGGAATTCAAATGAAGCTGGAATTCTTTCAGAGAAAATTTTGGACTGCCAGTAGACAGGTAAGAACTCAAATATGCTCATATATATTTGGGCTGTCAATCTATAAAAATGTAATTGAATTAACTACATGACTTGCTAAGTGATATATATATATATATATATATATGAAAGTGGCTGTGTTTTTAGGACTCTATGTCAAGTTAAATGTAGTTGAAACTTTGAAAATGGCATCCCGAGACCCCTATTGTTGTGCTTTATCCAGCTGTCTGTCCGTTGTAAAAAAGAATCTGCAGAGAATCTGTGACCATGGTCTCATTCAGTCTCTGTCTGTAAGGGTTTGTTGATGCACACTGACTGCCCCCTGCTGACGATGCTTGTAAGAGCAAAGAGCACTAAGGAGGTGCACTATTTGTGGCTAAAACTTAAAATTGCAAGCAATTGGCAGAAGAACACTTTACATAAGGTGTGTTTCGACACTGCTCTTCTGGCCGATGAATCTCATGATTTGAGCTTACCTGAACATCGCCTGTGATCGTGACTATAGAGATATTCAGAGTCATAACATGCTATTTTCATGTTGATATTATGTTATTGGATTAAACATTTAAAACCAAAATATTGGTTTGATGAAGATATACAACACTCGTATTTAAATATTTTATGACACTACACTCAAAGCAGAACAGGGGACTCAATCGTCACCAGTTACTAGTATATATCAAAATTATTATCTGTTTTATCTACTATTAATGTTTGTATTGTACTACACTTATCAATTTAAGGGCTGATACAAGCTCAATGGAATACTTTATTATTTTATTTTATATTGTACAGCCTCAGTTGATGCATTACTGCTATGAAATTGGTTCATTATAAACATTATAACATAATAAACAACTTGAGATGAGATGAGAATACATTTCATATGAAACTACCTTATAGTAACTTGGACATAGTGGCTTTTAAACAGACAGAAAAGGACAAGAGCTAGCTTGTGCATTTCTGTGACTGGGACAAGAGAAATGAGAAAACAGTGGCACACGGGTCAGGGGGCACGATTAATAACATTTTGATGCGTTATTTTTTTATATAATTAATCGCACTATATTAATAAATTAAATAGACAGCCCTGATATCTATATATATATATATATTTTTTTTTGTTAACATACATAAAATATATGTACATAATTAACAATACTGAGATACAGTAAGTTATACTTTGTTATTCTAAACTTATTTTAACTCCATATCAGAATCAGCTTTACTGCCAAGTATGCTTACACATACAAGGAATTTGTCTTGGTGACAGGAGATTCCAGTGCACAACAATACAAAAACAGCAACAAGACATAGATAATAAAAAATTTAAAAAGAAGAAGAAGAAAAATAAATAATTATACATATACTTACATACACTCAGACACACACCTTCATACATACCCACATACACACACGTAGTGCAAATCTAATACAAATCCGTTTTAATAACAAAAATACAGTATATTATGTACAGTACAATGTATGTAATGGCAGAAGCAGATATGTTGGATAATATAAATGGCCACATGGGTTAAAATGGATTTAAGAAACTATATGCAAATGGAATGCATTTTATGCAGTTGCTTCAACCTTTTGTATCTGCCCATACAGTGTAATGCTTTGGATGGCAAATGCATCATCAGTTGTGATAATGAGGTAAATGTGTTTCTCTTTTTCTCTCCCTTTGGCCATTTTTCCAATGATGGAACTCACCAAATGGCCTGTATTCAAAACGCACTCATTATAAATGGGGAAGTTTGAACGTGACAGAGCTACTAAATGAGCTGGCTCTTCCTGTATGATGTGTGACATGCTCTATGCCCTGAAGGTCTAGATTAGAGTGCCTTTAAATATTCATTGTAGTATTAAGCCACTCTTAATAAAACAGGAATGCTTTTACTGTTTTAATGCACTTATGTGTAGAAGCATTTGGCCTGAATGTGCAAGCTCAGTGGATGTATTTTATGTTTAAAAAAAAGAACACGGCTAGATTTGATTATTTCCTTTCATTCCAATCTGCAACACATTAGATTCCACAAAAAAAGAGTAATGTTTACAATCTGAATTGGTGATGTTTGCTTATACTGTACTTTAATAAATGGAGCAACACACATATGAGTCTGAGCTTTAACATTAGGAATTAAAGCTAAAGTGTCTTGCTTGCCATGTCCTTTCTATCGTGTTTTACTATATACGATAATCCTCCTTTCTTACCCCTATCAGGACATTAAATGTTATCTCATAGACAACAATGGCTTCATCCTGGTGTCTGAAGACACTTCTCAAGTAAGATATACTCAGTAATTTACTAAGGTATTAAAAGAACTTCCAAGAGTTAGACAGAGTAAAGTAAAACCATTAAGCACCAGCATTATATATAAAATGTGACTAGTGTAATGGTGCATAATGTGATCCTTACAGACAAATCTCTTCTTTGGAGAGGTGGAGGGAGCTGTCATCAATAAACTGCTTCTGATGGGATCGTTTAAAAAGTGAGACTTTCGATGCCTTGTGAGTCATTTTGGATAAACATGTCTTCCAAATGCATAAATGTAATATTCCTCTCTTTTTGCCTCTGCTAGGATTAATTTATATGACTATCAGGCTCTATGTAAAGAGTATGCAGGCAGCAGTGACAGCGCATGCTATTTACTGGACGTGAGTACATCAATATCATCAGGAGTGTTTGACTATAGGTGCCTTTGGATTCTTTCTCTGACACCTGATGCTCTTTCTTTGCAGCCCTTCATCGCAATGAAATGGCTCTTGACTGAACTTGTCATGTAAGAAGGAGTTTTGCCATAGAATTATTCATGACAATTTGGAATTTTCACTCTGTGTTTCTGAGCAGAAAATGTCTCTTTATTTCAGATTTCTGCTGGAGTTTAACCTGTACAGTTGGTGGAACTATGACTCCACAGTAAAAGGTATCTTTTAGAAACATGTTCACCCATGTTTAAACAGTTAATGGTGTTATATTCTGACCCTTGTTGTTTTTCATTGCACGACTTTGAATGTTCAGCACAAAATCTAATAAAGGACTAATAAGCCTATAAATCCCAATTATGAATGCTGGTTCACAGCTGTATTCAGAATGCATGTACTGTAATGGCCCATCACATAATATGTGGTTTATGTATAATATTAAATACATTTATATCTTAAATACACAGATTTTGATTATATGGGAAAGTTAAGTTTGTTGAGTGTGTCCATGTGTCCATCAGCCCAGAGAGCTCAGAGGATGATGATGGTGCCATGTGACACTGAATATCCAGCCTTTGTGTCTGAGCGCACCATCAAAGAGACCACAGGCAACGTTGCCTGTGATGGCTGTATATGGTAAGAACACTTATGTCTAGAAAGTGCATGTTTATACCACTGATCAGCCACAACATTAAAACCACCTGCCAAATATTGTGTCAACCAGGGGCGTGTCTAGGGGGAGGCTGGGGGAGGCAGTGCCTCCCCTAGGATAAGCTCTGCCTCCCCTGAGAATTTGAGAAATAATCTGTCCATCTGTTGTTTTGAGTGTAGCCCCGAATGTATTTTGAATAGTTGACTGACAAATATGAAACCGGACAAAAGCCTATGTAAACCCCCGAAATCATAAGTTGCCTTATTTCATTGTGCTTTGGCTTTGCACATACTGCATACAGCCTGTAAAAATAGACATAGGCATAATCTAGCCTACAGAATAAGTTCCTTTGCTGTCGGTAGCCTATGGGCGACTCCGTTTCTTCCTCTCTTTTGAATATGCAGCAGGTAGAGGAGGAGCTTGCACAGTCGTTGACATCAACTAACGTTACTTAGTGGCGAGTTAACGCAATTAGCAGGAAAGACAGCAAAAATTAAGCAAATGAGGCTTTGGGGATTTTTCCGAAAGAAGTCAGTGGGTAAGAATTCACATTTGTTTTTGTCCTTAAAGTCTTAAGATCATCATCTAGCTGGCTTTCACCCACAGTAGGCTAAACCTCAAGAATTGTAGCCTCTAACCTCCTTGTTTAGATTGACGCAGCTTGGTAGCTCCGAGTTAACGCAGTCGCCTCTCACGCCGCGGTTCGAGCCCCGTTCGGAGTGTACTTTTCTTGTTTATCAGGTGTTGTTTTCGCTAAGGATAACCAATAAGCATTAACATAAAATGTATGTGTGACTTGTTTTGTGATATTAGTTTGTAGGAAATATACACTTTGATTTGATTAAATGGTTTTGTAGAGTGTAGCAAAGATGAGCAACAGACTGAGGAGCAGCAGCAGTGCCAGAATCAGGCATGGAAACTGGTAACAATTAATAAGTCACTTTACTTTAGAGAAAGTTAAAAGTGAAACATTGTTTATCTCAATGATCCTAATGAAAGGATTTTGACAGATGAATTATTCTCATAGAGATAATGAGAATTATATACAGTTCGATGCCATAGTGTGTCAATGAACTTAGACTAAAGTTATTCATATATTGCTTTAACTTAGGATCTTGTACCGTAATTTCCGGACTATTGAGCGCACCTGAATATAAGCCGCACCCACTGATTTTTAAATACAATATTATTTTAAACATAAATAAGCCGCACCTGTCTATAAGCCGCAGGTGCCTACCAGTACATTGAAACAAATGAACTTTACTCAGGCTTTAACGAAACATGGCTTGTAACAAAAATAAATAGGCTTTAACAAAACACGGTGTGGCAGCGGGGACGTGGTCAAGCGCCCGTCCGGGAGAGAAAAGCGGTAAGGGCGCTTACACCTGAGCTAAATTATGTCTAACACCGGTGTCTAATTTCAGTAAGCATGGGGAGAGCGGCATAAAAAGGCAGCAGCCACAGAGCTGAGAGAGTGACACACGTCAGTCTAGTGTTGGCGCATAGAAGAACTGAGAAACTTCATAAAATTGATTGTAAACATTGCTGTGGCCATTAAAAGCCTACCTGGAACGTCAAGTGCCCTGCTGAAAACGTGTGACAGTTTTCCCAAGAAGGACACGTGAAGCAGGGCACTTGAAATTAGACACCGGTGTTAGACATAATTTAGCGCAGGTGTAAGCGCCCTTACCGCTTTTCTCTCCCGGACGGGCGCTTGACCACGCCCCCGCTGCCACACACGGCTTGTAATAAAACAGTTGCAGTAAACAGTAGCCTACCAAGAAAGTTATTGGTCACTATCTTCCTCGTCCTGTGCACTGAAACCACTGAAGTCATCTCCTTCGGTGTCGGAGTTGAATAGCCTCAGATTAGTTGTCTTTTTGCACTTGAGTCAATTCCTCACGCTGCTGTTTCCAACGTCTTATCATCGACTCATTAAGACCAAGCTCCCGTGCAGCAGCTCTATTTCCTTTTCCAACAGCCAGATCAACTTGAAAGCTGCATCATATGCGTTTCTCCATGTCTTTGCCATGGTGAGGGTGACAAAATTACTACCGTAATCAGAATGATGGGAAGTTTGAGCGCGCTCGATTTAATCTAAACAGTAAACAAAAAAAGTTGTTTTGACCTTAACCCGTTCGGCAATTTCATTGGTCTAATGAAAGCTTCACGCCGCCAAAAAACTGAGCACGTCACAGAATGTTTTTTTTTTATAAAATTTGAAAGCGGGAAAAATCCATATATTAGCCGCGTCATTGTATAAGCCGCGAGGTTCAAAGCGTGGGAAAAAAGTTGCGGCTTATAGTCCGGAAATTACGGTACATCATTTTGACTATTTAAGTCAAAAAATATAAATTATTTATATTCAATAATTTTTTTACCTCACTTTACTCTTTTGTGATGACTTTATGTTAATGTACACGAAAATTCAAGAATCATGATAGATATTAGGGCAATCCCACTGATCTGCTCTTCCCAATACATTTTCTTCAATGGTATTGGTCTACAATTTGACATATGTAGCACTTGATGAATTAGTTGTTTGATGCTGATTTGCAATAAGTTATGTGCTGTATCTGTTCTTTTGCATCACAGATGATTCAGGGAGGAGAGAGGATGTTGAGGATAGTACTAGAGTGGAAGATTTAGGAACTGTAGAAACAGGCCCAGCCAGAGCAAAACTCAAAGAATACCCTCTCACCAGCTTTGGACTACAGGGAAGTGGTTGCTAGTGTGAAAATAAAATTGTCTGGGCTAAGCCCCGGATGTCCTTCAATGCTGGAAACGCCTCTGCATCTGATGATAAATTACAATTTAAAAGTGGATTGTTTTGTGCATATTTTTCCATCGCTAGCAGATGCGTGAGGTCTGACACATCAAAAATCCAGTTTAAGCCCTATAGTCTAATAGGGGCCCTGTGCCTATCTCTGGGTTCCTGGCTTAGAAAAAGATATGCACTAAAACAGATTGTGTGAAGTATAGCTTAATTTTGCGCCAGTTTTTTCAATTGTTTATGTTGCCCCCCCAAACAAGTCAAATGCCCCCCCCAAACATGATATCCTGGTAACCCCTCTGGTGTCAACCCACATCTCAGAATAGCATTATGAGATGCTATCCTTCTCACCACAATTGTACAGAGCGGTTATCTGAGTTACCATTTACTTTGCCAGTTCGAACCAGTCTGGCTATTCTCTGTTGCACAATTCTGAGTAAATTCTAGAGACTGTTGAGTGTGAAAATCCCAGGAGGTCAGCAGTTACAGAAATACACAAACCAGCCCATCTGACACCAACAGGTTTAGGTATAGGTTGTGGGTAAGGGGTTAAATATTCAAAACTTGGAGGTTTCTCTTTCTTCAGTGATGCAAAACAGTGCTTTTTGAAATGCAATCAAAGTTATGTGTGGGTAAGGTGCCACACTTTGTTAGGGAAGTGTGTGTGATTGCATTGTTTGTCTAAAAGTCGCATGTTATGACAAAACTCATACAAAAGCAATTAGCATAACTTACTGTGAGATCTTGTTGCCAAATTCTTAATATTCTTTGGTACACAATCAGAGGATATCAAGACCACCACGACTCAATTTTAAGGTCAACATGAAGGGCAATTGTGACCCATTTAACTTCCATAATGTTAAATATTTGCAAGTGAAAGAATTTGCGATGTCAACTGAAAAGGAATGTTGATTCAGAGGCAAGTTGTCACATTTTTATTAAAAATTACAAGTGACAGATTAAAGTTTCAGAAGGATCATGTCAGAAAAAGAGACAATGCAAAGTGCAGTAAACATTCTCACAGTCACCCTCTCCTCATACTTCTAAATAAAAAGCATGAAAACCCATCTTGAACATCGCTGACACCTTTCTGTGGAAAGCTATTTTAGTCTGTCTGTGGTCAGTTTGTAATAGGTAATTGTGTGTTCTCTGTAGTTCAGACTGTATCAGAATCAACCCCTTTATATATAAATACTGCAATGTCACCCTTAATATCGAATTGCCAAAGCAAACAAGAAGTAAGCTTGTTTTTAGAGATGTTACTTTTCAACATTTCTTCTATACAAGACTCTCACATTTTGATTTCTGTTTTCCCCTCTCAGTACATTTGTTATTCAGCAAATTCCCAGCAGTAACCTTTTCATGGTGGTAGTTGAGAATAAATGTGACTTTAGCATGACCCCTTCAGTTACCATGGAACCCATTGAGATAATTCATATCCTTTCATATGCTGACAAACACAGATACAGTATACTTTTTTGTCATGTTAAAGAATTGTAAGTTTCCACTGTGGTCAAATTGTTGTTGTATTGTACTTATCAAACTATGACCCTTGACCGCTAAGCACATAATGAGTCTCTGAAGTGTGACAGACTAAAGTTTCAGAAGGATCGCAGACGACCGCAATCCTGTCACCCATTCCATCCAGAGGTATATATGTGTGTGTGTGTGTGTGTGTGTGTGTGTGTGTGTGTGTGTGTGTGTGTGTGTGTGTGTGTGTGTGTGTGTGTGTGTGTGTGTGTTTTATGGTAAGGTACATTCTCAGAAATCGGGGAAAAAAACATTTATATTTTATATATAAAAATATATACTGTGTGTATATATATATATATATATATATATATATATATATATATATATATATATATATATATATATATGGTACATATAAATATATACAACATTTATTTTATGTACTACATTTAATTATTTATTTATATGTTTATTTATTTATTATTTACTTAATATTATTTACTCAAATGTAAAAAAATATATATATAAAATTGTTTATAGCTAGGGCTGCAACTAACGATTATTTTGATAAGTGATTAATCTAACAATTATTAGAACATCTCGGGTTACTTAACTGTAACCCCTGTTCCCTGATAAAAGCGGAACGAGATGCTGTGCTGATTTAGCGCTTTGGAAACAACTTTAGGTGTGACCAGCTGTGAATATTTGTGCAACACGTCAATGAAATTGACTAGAATTTATAGCCTCTGCTGGTGACTTCATTGGATACACCTGTAGCAGGGCTATAAATAGATGCGTCACAGGTGCATCATCAGGTATTTTGTCTGAAGAGCAGTCCTGGGGCATCCCAGTGCGGCAATGAAGTGCAGCATCTCGTTCTGCTTTTATCAGGGAACAGGGGTTACAGTTAAGTAACCCGAGACGTTCCCTATCAAAAAGCTACACTTTAATGCTGCGCTGAATTAGCGCTTTGGGAACGAGAATACCCACGCCGCCGCACTGTGGATGTCCGGACCCTTTACGGTTGTGTAGTTGTGCTCACAAGAGCGCAAGAGGTCTCAGACATGAGCTTGTGATGTAGACTCAAGGACATAAGAGCCCGGAGTGGCATGAATATCCAAACTATAGAATCTTATGAATGTATGCAGTGAGGACCAGCCCGCCGCATTACAAACATATTGCAGAGGGACACCTCTAGCCAAGGCTTTAGAGGAGGCGAGCCCTCTGGTAGAGTGATCCCTGATCCCTACTGACGAAGCTTGACCGTGCACCTCGTAGGCCAGGGCAATAGCATCCCTCACCCAATGCGACATTGTCTGCTTGGTGGCGGCCGCCCCTTGTTGCAGCCCCCATGGCAAACGGATAGCCACTGGCTAGTGCGGTGGACATAAGTCTGAAGGGCACGGACTGGATACAGTCTGTGAAGTCTTTCCTGCTCTGGCGTTGTAAACGGTGGGGAGCAGAAGGCTTCGAGAGTGACCAGATGTACGGTCGAGAAGGAACCTTAGGCAGGTAGTCAGGATGAGTGTGCAATATTGCTTTTAGCCATTGGGCAAAATCGTAATAAAAAAAAAGTAATTGCCATAAGAAAAACCATCTTGAGAGTCAGAAGTTTATCAGATGCTGACTCTAGAGGTTCAAATGGGGTCTCAACCAGACCCTCAAGGACTATTGCTAAATCCCATGAAGGGATCATGGTCCTAGCAAGAGGTCTCAATCGCATGGCTCCACGGCCGAAGCGAGCGAGCAGAGCAAGAGCAGCATGCTCGTCCCCCAAACACACAAAACAAAACTGGTGTGTGTCCGCTTCAGCTATAGAGCGTAAACATGGGAACACACACCGCTTGCTTTATTTATCAGTCATTCTTTTTTTTTTTTTAAGAAAAGAGAAAGGTTTCTGCGCACTGCCTAACAATTCTAACTCCTAACAGAGGAAAATATAAAGTTCTGACAGTCAAGAAGCACAACACACACAGAATGATCTGAAGACAAAAGATCTGACGATGCACCTGTGACGCATCTATTTATAGCCCTGCTACAGGTGCATCCAATGATATCACAATCAGAGGATATAAATTCTAGTCAATTTCATTGACGTGTTGCAAACATATTCACAGCTGGTCACACCTAAAGTTGTTCCAAAAGCGCTAATATATTCATATCGCTGCCCCCTTCGGTGGCTCATTTCATCTTAGCGCAGTCCATTCAGTCCGTTTGTTGTGTCACTCAATTTTTATATGTACCTTGTAATCACATGTTATTGAAAAGAAAAACCAAAAGAAAAACCATTAAACCATGACATTTCTTTATCAAACCCTGTTTTTCTGCAGTGAACATTCAACTCAGATACATTCCAAAATGTTTTAGGGTTGAATGTTCATAGGTTTAAAATTAATTCAGAAATCACAACAGACCACATTATTTACATAATTTTTTTTGTGCCCAATTTTTTTTTGTAAAATCTAATCGCTGCGATTTTTCCCCTATTATAGAGTTAAAATATTAAGCTTGATGAAGTTACTTGCAAATGTCTTTCTTACTTTCTGTCTATTCATATAAGACTTTCATATAAGACTTTCTGCATTTGTAGGGTTTACTAGCTAACACTGTTTTTGTTTTCTACAGGAGAATGCTGTGGAATGTGGATCAGCAAATGCTTTGAATTTTCCAATGGTGGCTATTCTATTCCCAGTATTATCCTTCCTCATCAGCAGGTGACCTCTGACACCAGCCTTGACCATTGGACTTTATTACACTCAAATAAGAGAGTCTTGCTTCTACCAAACATTAAATCTCAGTCCACTGAGACAAAATCATCTATGTGATTTTTGAATTTCAAAGGATAGATGATATTTATTACCATCAAAGACAGTTTTAGAATCTGCAGAGTGTTTTATTCTTACATATGGACAAGCAAATATAACTGGATATTAGTGGCCACTATCAGCCACCACAGCTAACTGCCGTGTTCAGCACAGAGGAAAAATTAGCAGAAATGTCATTCATTTCAGAATTATTTGCCTGCCTCCCAATTAAAATGTAAACTTTATTTAAAAGATGCATGACGTGGAAAAAATAGGAATATTTCACATTGCTTTGTAAGAATAGCATACATTGTCATCATAAGATGAGATGTGGGTTCTTAACAAACTTTATAAGTTTTGCTTGCTTAAAAGAATTACTTGAAAAATGATTTTAATTGCTTAATCCCTTTACATCAAAGGAAAGCCATGTTATATTAATAAAAACATATTTTCCATCAGTTTTCTATGAATTATTATATATATATATATATATCTTGGAATGCACCATTTGCATTTTTGGGAGATAAATAACAGCAACCTGATTATTGAAAATATTCCAATTTAGAAAGGAAGATGTGAAAATTTTAATTATTCTGGTCGCACTAAGAGTAATCCAGAGAATTTAATTTAGGACATTCTTTAATCAATCAATCAATCAATCAATCAATCAATCATATTTATTTGTATAGCACATTTAAAAACAACATATGTTGACCAAAATGCTTTACAATAACAAAATTTAAAATACAGTCACAATTAATACATGCATAATATAAGCCAAAACAACAGTAAATCTAAGAAAAGTTATAAGCAATAGAGTAAAGATGAGTCTTCTACTGAGACTTAAAATACTCAATGCTTTCTAATATGAATCGGCAGTCTATATAAAGGCGAGCAAGGCACGATCCTCTTTGGTTTTCAAACGGGATAAAGGGACACTTAAAAGCAGGCTCTGTGAAGATCTTAAAGGTCTAGTGGTTTGATGTTGATGTAAGAGGTCTGAAATATAATCTAGTGCAAGTCCATGCAAACCCTTAAAAACTGTTAAAAGTACCTTAAATTGAGCTCTGTATTTTACTGGAAGCCAATGCAAAGAAGCTAAAACTGGAGAGGTACTAGTATACTTCCTGGTGCCAATCAGGAGTCTAGCTACTGTATTTTGCATTAACTGTAAACGTGATAGTGAATCATTTGATATCCCCAAATATAAAGGACAATAATAACAATAGTCCAGTCTAGATGAAATTAGCATATGAAAAACATAGCAATAGTCACATTCTATAGACTTATTTCAATAGGCAAAAGATTAGCCAAGATATGCCTTGAATCATGTTGGCCACCCTCACTGTTAAAAAAATAAAATACAACTAAAATAATAATTAAGTAAAAAAATGTTTGAAAGTCTTATGGTGGACCTTGAAAATTTGTATTGTTAAATAGTACTCCATAATACTCAAGGAAAAAAGGATGACTATTCATGGGTGTTGTGAACTTCAAAAATCCATTTGGTGTCAGACTTTATGAGGCTTGTTTGAATTGTCACAACCATGTTGAAAAATTCAACATGGCCCAAAGAATCAAAGGAAAATACATTTGTAGGCAAAAAGTATCAAAGTTGTTAACAGAAGGCCTAAAAATGTTTGAAAGTCTTATGGTGGACCGTGAAAATTGGTATTGTTAAATAGTACTCCATAATACTCAAGGAAAAAAGGATGACTATTCATGGGTATTGTGAAATTCAAAAATCCATTTGGTGTCAGACTTTATGAGGCTTGTTTGAATTGTCACAACCATGGTGAAAAATTCAACATGGCCCAAAGAATCAAAGGAAAATACATTTGTAGGCAAAAAGTATCAAAGTTGTTAACAGAAAGCAAAAAAAAAATTGTTTGGTGGCACTAGTTTGAGAGGAACACCCTCAAAATTGGCACCAGCAATATTCAGACTCTGTTGAATCTCTGTGCCAATGACAAATAAATACTAAAAAGCAGCACATCAGTTCATCTTTTCCAAATTGTAGACATGATCGCCTGTGTTGGAGTTAACTGCGGTGTCAGGGATGGTGCAGTACACGTGGTAAACAGGCTTAATGAAGTAATAAAGAAAAGAAACAGAAAGATTGTTGCCAGTCCAGAAGACAAAAGTTTGTTATGTTTCGGTTAATAATGGAAATTTTATTTGGTTCTGTTTAAATCTGTCATGTGGGTTAATGGTGTGATAGTGTTCACATACCTCACTCTCCATAACACTTCCCTCTTTCTGTTGTTTGCTAACCAAAGCAACTGCAACGTAATGCAGAAGCTTTTTTGTCATTTTGCTTTGAAGAACATATTTGTATTTTTATAAACACATTTTTTAACATGAACCTGTTTTATGCACCTTAAAGGAAAGGTTCACCAAAAAATATCAGTCACCATTTAATTGTATTAAATGGAAAGAGAATATGCATTCTGCAAAAGCAAGACATTCATATGTGTTTGTAACAACAGGTGGGTGATCAAATAAAGACAGCATTTTCATTTTTGGATGAACTATCCCTGTGTGGGAAAGTGTGGATGTCCTGTATTTACTGGTGTTTTCGTACCTGTGGAATGAGATGTGGCTGGTACACAAGTGATCAAAGAATATACCTCTGCAGTTCCAGAACCATTCTAAAAAACAGTTTATAGAACAAACTGTTTATAGAAATTGTATGTCTTTATTCATTCATACTTCACTTATATTACAATCTACTCATTACTGTGTACTGTGTACAGCTTAGCTGGGAGTATCATGCAGAAATGTATCTATAATGAGGGCAGTGGTGGCTCAGCGGTTAAGGCTCTGGGTTACTGACCAGAAGGTCAGGGGTTCAAGCTCCAACACCACCAAGACACCACTGTTGGGCCCTTGAGCAAGGCCCTTGAACCTATCTGCTCCAGGGGTGCCGTATCATGGCTGACCCTGCACTCTGACCCCAGATTAGCTGGGATATGTGAAAAATAAATAATTTCACCATGTATATTTGTGACAGTTGATCAATTTATTATTATTATTATTTTATTTTTACTGAAAATATATTTTCTTTATATATCTATACATTACTCACCTTACCTCCTGCAATTGCATGACTGTCAAACTTTACCTGAGGACTAACAAATAATACAACAGAATCTCAATACTGAAATACCAATTTTTTATCTTTCTTCCTAGAATCAGCCAGTCATTGATCTTTATGGATGTACAATGATGCATATGTGCATACAATTATAAAATAAACATTTGAAAATGCTTTCTGGACTACAAAAAATATATATTATTATCTACAAAAACCTGCAGATACTGTACGTATCACAGACTATTGAATAGATGAAAAAAACTTACCATGCAGTTCTTTTTTTACCTGGAAAACAATAAACTGCTATGTCATATGTTAATTTCTTGCTCACATGGTAAATTCTATATTGAACAGTATAGAGCTAAGTATATACATATGTAAACTTTCCTTACTTGAGCATAAACAGATAAGCCCAACGAGTCCAGATATAAATAAACCTACACCAGTGGAAATCACCATAATCCATGTGCCTAAATAAACAGAAAAACAATGCTTCAAACCATGATTATGTGTATTTGTAGAAAATAATTACAAATAAAATTAAAATCGATGTGCTGTGTTATAGACAGAACCTTTAGGTCTTGCTAAAATCTGAGTGGTGTGAGGAACAGCTGCAACAGAAATGATCTCAGATGAATTTATCTAAGACATCGGTGTTTTCATCTTGATGATATGACCGTAAAGTGAAGGGTTCATGTTTAAAATGTTAAGCTTAAAAATTAGTTCAGATAGAGCAGAAATAAATGCAGTAACATAAGTCACCAGATAGGGCACATTTGGGCAAGTAGGACTGAATATTCAATTTTAATCACAGCTTTTTGTTGTATTTTTGAAAGCATTGCTAATAGAGGTCGCTGTTGAAACTGCAATGACAATTTAACAGTCACAACAGGAAAATGGAAATACTGAAATAAAACTTTAATCAGCTGTCCTTTTAATATTATCATAATAACTGAGAAACTGGCTAATTGGAAAGTGGTAGACAGATCCAAACTAAAACAATGACTTTGGAATTAAATTATTACATGAGAAAAATATGTATTTTTTTTTTTTAAGTGAAATTACAGGACATAATCTCAACTACACAAGAGATTTATATCTAAATGTTTTAAAAGTTAATATTCTTCAAGCAAAGCCAAAATGTACTTACAAGGTTTTGACGTTGTTTCAATAGCAGGCTGTGTAGATTTTGGATTATTAATTATAAAAATTTTACAGGGTGTAGATACAACATTAAAATAGAATGTTTTAAAAAGAGTATCAAGAAGGGCTAACTTCTAAACAATTATTCTTAAAAGTCATGGACATATCAGACATGAATTTAACTATTGGATAGCAAATTGCTTTTGAAGTTACTTATTTGTAAACAGAACAAACGGTAACAAAGACCTATTAAGAAAGAAGGTCTTTCCTCAGGGGAATTTGCCTGGGAGGTGCTGTTGCGAGGAGCGTGAGATCTGAGAACCAGGTCCGGGTGGGCCAATAATGAGCCATTAAGGTGACCTGTTCCTCGTCCTCCCTGACCTTGCTCAGCACCAATGCAAGAAGGCTTACTGGGGTAAATGCTTACTTGTGCAGCCCCCGGGGCCAGCTGTGTGCCAGTGTGTCTGTGCCGAGAGGGGCCTCCGTTTAGGGAGTACCAGAGCGGACAATGGGAGTTGTCTTGGGAGGCAAGAGATCTATCTGTGCCCTGCCGTAGAGGTCCCAGATCAGCTGGACCACCTGGGGGTGGAGCCTTCACTCTCAGCTGAGTGAGACCTGTCGCGACAGCGTGTCCGCTGTCGTGTTGCGGTCGCCCGGGATGTGAGTGGCGAGCAGCGACCTGAGTCGTGGCTGACTCCAAAGGAGTCATGTGACGGGAGCATACGTCGCCTTGTATAGTTATTTGATACAATTGTCCGATGAGTGTTTTACTGCCAAAATATTGTCTAAAATAAGGAAATAAGTAGAAATACTTAAAGGAATAGTTCAATATTTTGAACCCTGGGCCCAAATTACATGTTTTCATGATTGCTCTTAGTAGAAACTAGAACTTCGCTAGCTCCCCTGCTCCACCTGTCCCGTAACACCGGGAAGCCCCCTCCAACTCTAATTTGAAAATTATGATAAACAATTTTCAAAACATGATGCTCACTTTATAATCATACCAGTGTCAGAATGTTATTTGTGCTATTTGGATAGGAATTTGTTTTTTCTCAAAGACAACCTTCTTAGCCAGTGTAAGCTCCACGAGAGCCAGAAGAATCCAAAAATAACTGCAGACAGAAAGCAGTTTGTTTTAAGATAACATACTGACACCTGTATGATTGTACTGCGAGCATCATGTCTTGCAAAACAGTATTTATTATTGTTGTCAAAGACACGTATGCCCATGCATTAGAGTAGCAGGGGGCTTCCCGGCATTAGCGGACCAACTGAGCAGGGAGCTAGCGAAGTTCAGGATTCTACTAATAGCGATCATGACGGAAAATTTCATTTGGGCCCAGAGTTCAAAATACTTAACTATTGCTTTAATAAGTAGCTACATTCAAAGAGACATTTCTGTATATTTACACAATCAGACATTTTAAAGATTTAACCAGTTTTTACACATTCGTTGTTTAAATATAGGTTTGAAGATGTACTAATGTCAATTGAAAAATACATCCCCAAGTAATTAATACTGACTGCAAATCTCTATTTACACTATTCAGTTATTCTCTATATTCAATATTGAAAATGTCAAAATGCTTAAGAACTCAAAGTATATCACAAGTTGCTTTTGAAAGCAAATCTTTTCACATTTACCGATATTTACAAGTTTTACAAGTGTTTAAAAAATAAACAGTAAAATTAGAGTACAGTTGACTACTTTAAAGAATCATTTTGTGTATTATTTTAGTACATGCTTAACCACATATCACATATGTCAGAGGGTTTAAACTCAGGGGGTGTTATTTTTATTTATTTCATGGCATAGTGGTAAGGCACTTTGAATTGTTACAAAACTGCAACAATTAGTATCCTCAGTTCCCAAATGATTAAGCAATGTAATTAAAAGGAAAGGTGATATAACACAGTGGTAAACATGCCTCTGTCCCAAATTTTTTGAGTGTGTTGCAGGCATCAAATTGCAAATTTGTTTATATTTACAAGATACAATTAAGATGGTCAGTGAAAACATTGGAAATCTTTACTTTGTACATTTGTCAGTTAAATAAAGGTTTGAGAGAATTAACAAATCACAGATTTAATTCCTAACCCTGTGGTTTGCGAACTCGACAGCCATCCCCACTACATGGTCTAATATGCCCTGTACTGGGATAGGTGCTCCACAGGTGCCGATTACTCCATTAACCCCTGTGATGTATATTTCTCGGTATGGTCTCCCTGTCGTTGGACCCATGTCTCCTCCGGTCGCTGTGTTTGTAGAATCCACCCCCCTTCATGGTGGGACCTACCGCCGCGCCTCTTCCATGTGCGGCTGCTGAGCCCATGTGTCTTGTGGCCATATATTGACCTCCCCTTTTGGGCAGGATGTGGTCTTCGTGGGGTCTTTTCCCCCTGAAAGAATAGGAAAGGAAAAGAACACCTTCCCTGATGAGTATGATAGCATTAGATGGCCTCAGCCGAATCGAATACTCTGTGGAGAGAAAACATAGAGAGAAAAAGCCACGGCTGGCACGGACTTCTCCCATGCTAGTTATGTCGCTTCCCCCCCTCAGGGATGTGGGGAACTACATGACATCTTTTGGGATGTTGGGGGAGGTTACGTGCAGTCTGATGCACCTGCATCAGCAGTTCACACGGTTCAGCTGTTATGCCGTTTTTCTATAGGGACCCCTAGTGTCAGTACATCGACACAATGTCAAGTGAGTGACAGAAGGGGAACGTCATGGTTACTGTCTATAGCCTCCCTTCCCTGATGGAGGGAATGAGACTTTGTGTCCCTCTTGCCACAACACTGTACTAGCCGTTGAAATGGCCGTACCTTGTCTCGGCTCCTCAGCACATAACCTGAATGGAATTGCATTCCAGCTCCTTTTAAACCTGTATATCTGGGGGAGTGGCATGCAAATTCCACTCGCCAATTCTCACTGGCCTTTTCCTCAAAGAATGGGAGGTGTTCGGGGCTCTCAAGAGAGACCACTAATGTCACTACATCGTTCTCGTTCCCTCCATCAGGGAATGAGGTTATGACAGAAACCAAGATGATATTTGTACATTTTAAAGCAACATTTTGTTGTCTTCAAGAAGAAATATGGATTTGCCAACTCACAAGCTTTCATTGCCATTGTAGTAGCATGTGCAGTAGATGGTGTTGAAACTGCAGAGAGAATTTACCACAAAGAGTAATACAAATATTAACAAACTTTAAAGCAAAATTGAAGGTCAAATTGCTGTTGAAGGTTTAAATCCTTGAAAACGTTTTGTGCTATTTTTTACCAAAATTATTATTATTACTATTATTATTATTATTATTAATAATAAAAATGTATATATGTATACATATAAGATATGATAAAAAACTTACTCAGGACTCTTACTGAGACTGGATCAGACTGAGAAGATGGCATGAGAACTTGTGATTTCTTCACATTGTAAAAGCAGGTTATTTTCACAGTTGACCTCTGTTCTTCTGACCAAATAATGATCTCAGAGCCAGTGAGTGACAGCTGACATGATGTGTTCTGTTTCATGTTATTTTCTCTTCCATTTATGTTGAAGATACACTTTTCTATCTCCATCAGCTGAACTGTATTCGTACAGTTCAGCTGCACTGTTTCTCTTTCATTAATTACTGAAGCAGACTCTGTTAACTTGGCCTGGGGAAGACCTAATGAATAAAAAAGAAAAAAATATTCACTATTTCATAAAACCAGTATTGCAGTATAAAATATACACTGATCAGCCACAACATTAAAACCACCTGCCTGGGGCCTGGGTAGCTCAGCAAGTAAAGAAGCTGACTACCACACCTGGAGTTGCAAATTCGTATCCAGGGCATGCTGAGTGACTCCAGTCAGGCTTCCTAAGCAACCAATTGGCCCAGTTGCTAGGGTGGGTAGAGTTACATTGGGTTAACCTCCTCGTGGTTGCTATAATGTGGTTCTCGCTCTCGATGGGGCGCATGGTGAGTTGTGTGTGGATGCCGAGGAGAATAGCGTGAGCCTCCACATGTGCTCCACGGTAACACGCTCAACAAGCCACATGATGTGTAGATTGACTGTCTTAGATGCATAGGCAACTGAGATTCATCCTCCACCACCCCGAATGAGGCGAGTCACTACGCCAGCATGAGGACCTAGAGTGCATTGGGAATTGGGCATGCTGAATTGGGGGGGGGGACATGCCTAATATTGTGTAGGTCCCCCTTGTGCCGACAAAACAGCATCAACCCGCATCTCAGAATGCTCACCACAATTGTACAGGGTGGTTATCTGAGTTACCGTAGACTTTGTCAGTTCCAACTAGTCTAGCCATTCTCTGATGACCTCTCTCATCAACAAGGCATTTCTGTCCACAGAACTGCCGCTCACTGGAGGTTTTTTGTTTTTGGCACCATTCTGAGTCAATTCTAGAGGTTGTTGTGCATGAAAATCCCAGGAGATCAGCAATGACAGAAATATTCAAACCAGCCCATCTGGTACCAACAATCATCCATGCAATTATCCTATCAGCCAATAGTGTTGCAGCAGTACATAAAATCATGCAGATATTGGTCAGGAGCTTCAGTTAATGTTCACATCAACCATCAGAATGTGGAAGAAATGTGATCTCAGTGATTTTGACCGTGGCACGATTGTTGGTTCCAGACAGGCTGGTTTGAATATTTATGTAACTGCTTAATGTAGCTCCGTGGTGCCATACCCATCTCGGGACTCGAGCCACTGCTGGAGTGGTCTCATGTGCATCAACCCGAGCGGCACGACCACGGCCGAGGATGCCATATGCCCCAGGAGCATCTGGAACTGTTTGGGAGGAACCGCTGTGCCTGGCTTGAAACGACCAAGGCACGCGAGCACTGACTGCGCACGCTCTGTTGTGAGGCGCACTGACATTGAGACAGAGTCTAACTCCAAACTGAGAAAAGAGATCCTCTGAACCGGAGAGAGCTTGCTTTTTCCCCAGTTGACCTGAAGCCCTAAAAGGCTGAGTTGCTGTGGGCGCATAGTAACTCTCGAGAGTGTGTTAGGATGAGCCAGTCATCGAGGTAATTGAGTATACGGATGCCCATTTCCCGTAGATGGGCAAGGGCTACCTCTGCGACCATGGTGAAGACGCGAGGGGACAGGGACAGGCCGAAGGGGAGGACCTTGTACTGATATGCCTGGCCATCGAATGCGAACCATAAGAAGGGTCAGTGTCGAGGCAGAAAGGAGATGTGGAAGTACGCGTCCTTCAGGTCTACCGCCATCAACCAATCTTGATGCCGAACGCAGGTTAGAATTTGCCTCTGCGTGAGCATTTTGAACGGGGGTCTGTGTAAAGTCCGGTTGAGAACTCGCAGGTCCAAGATTGGCCGCAACCCACCACCTTTATTGGGTATGATGAAGGGCTGTAGAAACCCTTCTTCATCTCGACTGGAGGGACAGGATCTATCGCATCCTTGAGTAGCAGAGTGGCAATCTCTGCTCGTAGGGTGCTGCCATTTTTGGCACGCATCGGAGTGGAGCGAATACCGCTGAAACAAGGCAGGAGCCTGGCGAATTGAATTGCGTAGCCGAGTTGGATGGTCCTGGCCAGCCAACGCGACGGGCTGGGAAGCGCAAGACATGCGTCTAAGCTCTACGAGGGGCACTAAAGGGATGATCATTTTGGACGTACCGGGTGGGGCCACGCGGTGGGGGGAGCAGGTAATAGTGCGTCGGGAGGCAAACACGCGTCCCAAGGCTTGGGAGCTGAGAAAAAACTCAAAGCACTTACCTTGCTCCACACACCCAGCAGGGGGCGGGTTGTAGACAAAGGAGGGTGTCCTGTAGGGACGTCCTCAAGACTCGTCAGCACTGGCCTGTCGGGGCTTGGCAGTCATGGATCCGGTGGTGAGATGGCCATGTCCGGGGAGCCGGAACTGCAAGGTTTTGGTTTTAGACCAAACTGGGAGACGGGGGCATTGAGAAAGCAGGCTTTGTCAACATCGCGCATCTCGACCAAGTTCAGCCAGCGTTCCTGGACCACGAGGGTGGCCATCGCCTGCCCAAGTGCTTGCTTGTGACCTTCGTAGCCCTGAGAGCGAGGTCGGTAGCAGATCGCAGTTTCTGCAGCACGTTGGGATCGGGACTACCTTGGTGCAGTTCTTTGAGTGCCCTGGCTTTGTGTACCTGCAGGAGAGCAATGGCATGCAAGACGGAGGCAGCCTGTCCAGTGGCGCTGTAGGCTTTCGCAGTCAGCCACGACATGGTCCTACAGGCCTTGGAGGGGAGTACCAGGTGGTCCCGCCAGGTGGCGTCGTTCTCGGGACAGGTGAATCGCAACTGCCTTGTCCACCTGAGGGACCTCCGTGTAGCCGTGGACCGCCCCGCCGTACAGGGTAGCGAGAGCGGATGAGCGAGGAGGTCGGTTCTGGGCAGTAAGGGGGGGGGGGGTGTGGCTGAGAGTGCCGCCCGGAGCCGAGATACCAATCATCAAGCCGCGAGGGTGGGGGGAAGGACAGAGGGTTCCAGTCCAACCCCACGCTCACAGCGGCCCGGGAAAGCATGTCGGCCATCTGCGTGTCAGACTCTGACTGGGCGAGCTAGCCCGAGGACGGGAGTCCGGTCAGGTCTTCAGCATCAGACGCCTGAACGCTCTCCGATGGAGCGGCGATGTCATCATTCAGACCTGGCTCCAGGGATGAGGCAAACTGGCCGTAAAGCGAGCTGCTGTCGTCCCGAGCACAAAACGGAAGCAAACGAGCATGCCAGGGGGCGGGTGGTTCGAGGGGCTTTGCCCAGAGAAACCGAGCGCGCTGCCATACCCAAATCGCCTCCATCACCTGCCGGGTTGTCCTCAATCCTGTGGGAAGAAGGAGCAACGTGTAGCACACCTAGATGTAATACACAGGTATTCTATTTTTATAATTTTAGTTGTTTCTTTACACTTGATCTGGTACTTCATTAGTTGTTGTGGATTTGTCAAGATACTGACTCTTCTTGTATTGCACAAAACACTTCAGGGGGTTATAATAATGGAATAAAACATACTAGTTAAATTCAATAGCTTTACATGAGCATTTCTCTGTCAAAAGTATAATAGTAACTCATATTATACCACTTACCTCTGATGGTGTATATGTTACTGCGTGGTGATCTTTCTACAGGTTCTGTGTCGAGTGAATAATCACACAATAGCTGTCTGCTGGACGCTTTTTGTGTGAACAATTCACCATGAATTAAATAGAACACACAATGATCTCCAGTCTGTCGCCTCACTGAGGATAATGCTCTGAATGCCAGAGCATTATCCTCAGTGTAGAGATTACAGGTTAAAGCAGCACCGACAGAAAATGGTATTTCACATGTTATCAAGATCTGAGCAGTACTGTCATCAACACTCATGATGGGTTTCTGAAGCGCATCTGTATGAAGTCAAAGAATCAATAGTTATGCAATAACTAGTTATGAAATAACAACTGGGAAACAAACATGACAAAAAAATGACAAAAACAAAAAACAATTGCAACAATGAAGTTTAGTCAAACATATCTCACCTAGAACTGTCACTGTGGCGGGAGGAGAGTGTGATGATGGTTTATCAATCCCACCCTCATTTACTGTGTAGAAGCAAGTAATGTTGAGTGATACAGGTGATTGTTTATCTGTCCATGAGAGCAATTCAGCCCCAGTGAGGACGAGCAGACATGATGGGCTGACATTTGTTTTAGTTTGCATCATTGTGTTGAAATAACACTGATTTACTGTAACATCAGGTGGAGTCTCGCAGGTCAACTGCACTGACCTTGACACATTTAGGACATCTATAGACACTTTTACATTAGGGATATCTGGAAAAAACAAAAACAGATTTATCACTAATAAAATCTCATTGATTAAAGTGCATTTAATCAAACAGAAACAGAATATCTGCCGAATTTACATTATATATCATAGAAAAGTAGACTATCACAGAATCATCAATTTCAATAAAACTAAATAAACTTTATATGTACCTATTAGAAATGCCAAACTGTTTAAAAGAAATAGAGAAACAGTACTAAACAATAGTTATCACTTACTATTAGTGTGAACCTCCATTAGGAGATAAATGATGATGATGATGATCAACTCCATTTCAGTGAGCATAAGAAAAGAGACTGAGTGTGAGAGAGACACAAATTGTGAGAATTAGAAAGTAGACCATCAGGCCACAGGAAACCACATGGTGTTTTACAGTCAGCTTTCTTGGCAATAAAGCTGATTCTGAATCTGATTCTGATTCTGAAGTGTATTTAAAAACATTTAAATATTAAATGTTGGAATGAATGAGAGACTACCGTCAACATCTAAGTTTTATAACAATATATTCTCATAAACATAATTGACAATATTCTTATGTGGGCTGGAATGAAGAGTGACATTGTAAAGTATATTTATCTGATGTTTTTTTGTCAAATAAATGATTAAATTACACAATAATTTGATTGAAAACTGTGGAGACTGTGAATCAGAATTGAGGCAAATGATCATCACAGACAGTCATTTGAAAAGCAAAAAGCACAATTTGTTAGCAATTACACATCTAATAACATTAAAGAAAGTGAACAGAACTGTTTTCAACATCTCATAATACACTCACATACCTGCCAACATCGTATTGTAAAAAGTAGGGAGCTTCTTTAGGATTGGCAGCCGGTGGAGTTTCTGGTGCACTACGCAGACTACGTATTATGCATATTAAGGAGCGGTAGTACCCGTCAGTATTACTAAATTATAGATGAATAATACCAAGAAATTTATTCAGATGGTTCTTTACCACATCCTTCAAAGTTTTTGCAATAAATGCTTTTTGAGATATTAATAATAAAAAGTGAATATCCTTTCTTATATGTTGAGAACTTTCCTGACCATGACTTATAAAAAAAAAAATGTATGCAATTATTTATGTTCTTTGTCTTATGTATACATCTGTGTTGGTTTTTATGTATTTTTACTTTTTTTTTTTTTACTTAATTTATTCTTTTTTCTACACCTGTAATTCTTGTTTTTATGACTCGGTGATAGTATTCATACATTGTTCGATCTGTGTAATTTAGATTTTCTTATTGAACATTTAGATTGTTCTTAAACTGTGGATTTTTTATTGAAAAATAGAATTCAATGCGTGGACTTTTCAGAGGGTCCATTTTTTCCAATGTGTCTTGGGTGTGAACAGCTAAGTAAGATTCAATGTGATTTTTACATTGATCTACATCAACATTCTTCATTTGCAGGTGTGATTTGCATGTGAGTCATATCTGTCTAGTTAATGCATCGTTTCTTTTTAAGGAAAGAAAATAAAAGTACAGGCTTCAGCAGTTGAGTTCAGCGATTTGTTTGGATTGCACATTAAAGGTGCACTCAGTGATTCCTGAGAAACACTGTTGATATTCAAACTCAACTGCCAAAAGAAACTCCCCTCTCATTTCAGTGCTCTTTTGAAAGCTACACCCCCCAAATTCAGTAAGTTGCTGATACTAAAGATAACCTACTAAAGATAACCTGCAGAGAAGACAAGACGTTTTTATGCACATCAGCTCAAGACACTCACAACTCTCCTGCTACTAAATCTAGCATCATCACATATATATAAAAGCGCTCTTTGCTTGAGTCACTCACTCAGAAAACACAGTTTCTATAATTTGCCAAACTGTATCAAAATATGAATGCAAGCCAGTCAATGTAAATATGAAATAAAGATAACTCTTCTTAACTTTCAAGTTTTTCCTGCTGTCTTTTGGTTTTATGGTGTGCTTCACTCATATGTAATGTCACACTTGAACCTCGATGATTATTTAAATTCCACAATATGACGGCAAATGATGACATAAAATTACTTTATCCATCTGAAGCCACTGGGTTGAAAATAATCACCAAAGAATACAAAAAATATCTTTATGAGGTTTTATTATAGTGGCTGTTCATTAAAAAGGAAAAAACAGTGGTCGATGGGGCATAAAATAAATATTGCATAAAAAATAAATACAAATAAAATACAAAAATGAGTGGTTCAATGAAATACAATAGAGGCTAATGTCCAAATCAAAGGCACAAAAGGGCATTTGCTTACCCATAGACTTCAGCATACATACATATTAATTCATGCTTATATTATTCAAAGCATTTTATATATTTAACACATGCTTAAAAACAGCATTCCCTGTCTGTCGCTCACTTCGAAGTGAAGTTGTGTCGAAGAAGCGACTCTAGGGGTCTTTCTTGAGTGCCGAATATACCTCTGAACTATGAAAAAAGCCAATGAGAAGTTGGCAGACAGAATTTGCAGTGTCCGCCCCCGGATATACAGGTATAAAGGCGGGGAAATGCATCTGTTTCATTCAGAAATTTTCTTCGGAGCCGATGGTCGCGTATGCAGCGAGCTGCGAGTCACACACCTGTTCCTCTTACCTCTGAGTGATTACTGCTGTTGGATCTTCAGCGGCTTTCTCCTTCTCTGCACGGCAGTGCAGTTTGCCCCTGGGCGCTTCGACAGCGCAAACTTAAAACAGTTATAAAAGAGTGATTTTCTCTAAAAGAGTATTTTCCTCTAAAAAGAGCAATACAGTAAAGATGCCTTTCCGTCCCTGTGTATTTCCTGGATGCGGTAGGTAAAGATGCCCTCTGTCCTCCCCACAGCCGTCGCGGCTGGATGATTGGTTCCTGGGGTATGCTCGCCACTCACAGCCATACCCCCCTCGGTCTATTTCTTCCAGGAGGAGCATGATAAGCTGACCATTGCATGAAGATCACCCCTCTCTGCACATCACAAAGCCCCTCGCTCATCCCTTCTCACTACCCTCGAAGGCGGAGCAGCCCACGGGTACGTGGTGATTCCCCAGGTGGATAGGGCGGTTGCAATCCACCTGTGCCCCAAGAACGCCACAACCTGGATACCTTTGTGTAGTTCCTGGATGCGCTAGATGCCTCACGTGTATGGGCTGCGATCACACTGAGGCAGCGTTTATGAATGATTCGTGTTCTTATTTCGAGAGCGTGACCATGGCAACGTTGCAGTCGCTGCTTTCATTCCTTAAAGGAAACGCCACCCCCCGCATCGCACCTTCTTCCCACAGGATTGAGGCCGACTCGGCTGGCGATTGAGGCGATTTGGGGTGTTCGGTGGGACCCGTTTTGCCGGGTAAATCCCTGCGGACCACCCGCCCCCCTGCACGCACGTCGTCCCTGGTGTCCAAAGCCTACAGCATCACCGGACTGGCCGCTTATGCTCTGCATGCCACGGCCCTCCTGCAAACCCACCAGGCCAAGGCACTTAAAGAACTGCAGTCCTGGTAGTCCTGATCCTGATGTGCTGTAGGAACTGCACTCAGCGACTGACCTCGCCGTCAGGGCCACGAAGGTCACAGTGCGGGCACTCGGACAGGCGAAGGCCACCCTTGTGGTCCATGAATGTCATCTATATCTGAACTTGGTCGAGATGCGGGAAACTGACAAAGCCTGCTTTCACAACGCCCCCATCTCCCAGCTCAGTCAATTCTGCGGCACCGCTGATGACCTTGCCCAGCAGTTTTCAGCAGTGCAAAAGCAGATTGAGGCCATCCAACACATCTTACCTCTGCGCTGGACTACACCCAGCCAAGCCCTGTCTGCTCACCGAGAGCTTCCCCCTGCGGCAGCAAGAAACCAGCAGGTAGCTCTTTCAGAGCTTGCGAGATGGATTAGATTCCGATCACTGCATCGGAGAGCGCCTTGGTGATATCGGATGCAGAGGACTTGATTGGGCTAGCGTCTTCGGGTGTGTCGGCTCATTCTGAGGCTGATGTGGAGCTGACCACCACACTTGCCCGGGCCACCGTGAATGCCACCCCTGAGCACTCGCGGCTTGACGATTGGTTCCTGGGGTCGGGGCGCTGCTCATGGCCACAGTCCCGCTCCCGTTCTTCCCGGAGGTGCACGACGAGCAGACGAGCTCGTCCGCTCTCACTACACTCGATGGAAGGGTGGCTGAGGGTTATACCGTGATTCCTCGTGGATAAGTCGGTTGCGGTGCAAAGCACCACTACCTGGCGGAGTCGCCAGGCACTCCCTTCCAGGACCTGTAAGACTACGTCATCTCTGTAAGACTACGTCGAAGCCTACAGTGCAACTGGTCAGGCCACCTCCACCCTACATGCCATGGCTCTCCTGCAAATCCACCAGGCCAAAGCACTGAAAGAACTGCACAAGGGTAGTTATGACCCTGATGTGTTGCAGGAACTGCACTTGGCGACCGACCTCGCCCTCCAGGTGATGAAGGTCATGGAACAGGCACTCGGAAAGACGATGTCCACACTTGTGGTCCAGGAACACCACCTATGGCTGAATCTGGTCGAGATGAGGGATGCTGACAAGGCACGCTTCTTGAACACGCCCATCTCCCAGCCCGGCCTTTTCGGCAACACTGTCAAGTACTTCACCCCAGAAGGAGGCAGACCCAGCGTTATTGTTGCTGTGCCCGGTGCGTGATTTGCACATCTACTTAGATCGCACACAAAGCTTTAGACGCTCTGAGCAGCTCTTTGTCTGCTTTGGTGGACAGCGGAAAGGGAACACTGTCTCCAAACAGAGGCTAGCCCACTGGATCGCGGATGCCATCGCATTGGCATACCAGGACCAGTCCGTGCCCACCCCGTTGGGATTCCGAGCACACTGTACAATGAGTGTGGTATCCTCGTGGGCACTGGCCAATGGCACCTCTTTAGCAGACTTCTGCACAGCTGCGATCTGGGCAACACCCAATACCTTCGCGATATTTTACAATCTCTGGGTTGAGCTGATCTTGTCCTGTGTTTTGTCAGGTATGAACAGTTAAGTTTGGGAATGCAGGACAGCTGGATGGGTGTACCGCTTGCATATAGTGCCTTTCCCCTCAAGGAGTCGAAGACGTGCGCTCTTTCACCCATGCGAGTTCACGAACCTTGAACACGGGATACCTTTCCTCCTTAGTCCTCTGGCTCGCAATTTCGGCGGAGGAATTCGTAGTCGGACCCAGTACGTGTGCTAACATGTCCTGTACGGGGGAAGGTGCTCTACAGGTGGCGGTTACCTTGGTAACCCCCTGTGATATATCTCAATATCAGAATCAGAATCAGAATCAGCTTTATTGCCAAGTATGCTTACACATACATTTGTCTAGGTGACAGGAGCTTCCAGTCAACAACAATACAAACAATACCAAAAACAGCAAGACATAGGTAATTAAAAACAAAAAAGAACACAAAATAAATAATTATACATATACGTACATACACTCACCTTCATACATACCCACATACACACACTTAGTGCAAATCTAATACAATCTGTTATATAAAGAACAAAAACCTGTATATTATGTACAGAGCAATGTAAGTAATGGCAGAAGTGGATATGTTAAAATTAAACTGTGTATTGCACATAATTATTGCTCAATGGGGCAATTTAATTGTTCATTAGATGGATGGCCTGAGGGAAAAAACTGTTCCTGTGTCTGACGGTTCTGGTGTTCAGAACTCTGAAGCGCCGGCCAGAAGGCAACAGTTCAAAAAGGTAGTGGGCTGGGTGAGTGGTGTCCAGAGTGATTTTACCAGCCTTTTTCCTCACTCTGGAAGTGTATAGTTCTTGAAGGGGGGGCAGGGGGCAACCAATAATCCTCTCAGCAGACCGAACTGTCCTTTGTAGTCTTCTGATGTCTGATTTCGTAGCTGCACCAAACCAGACAGTTACTGAAGTGCAGAGGACAGACTCAATGACTGCTGAGTAGAACTGTTTCAGCAGCACTGGTGGCAGGTTGAACTTCCTCAGCTGGCGAAGGAAGTACAACCTCTGCTGGGCCTTTTTCACAATGGAGTCGATGTGTATCTCCCACTTCAGGTCCTGTGAGATGGTAGTGCCCAGGAACCTGAATGACTCCACTGCTGCCACAGTGCTGTTTAGAATGGTGAGGGGGGACAATGTTGGGGTGTTCCTCCTAAAGTCCACAATCATCTCCACTGTTTTGAGCGTGTTCAGCTCCAGGTTGTTTTGACTGCACCAGACAGCCAGCCTATATGCAGACTCATCATCATCTCGGATGAGGCCGATGACAGTGGTGTCGTCTGCAAACTTCAGGAGCATGACAGAGGGGTCCTTGGTGGTGCAGTCATTGGTGTACAGGGAGAAGAGTAGTGGGGAGAGCACACATCCCTGGGGGGCACCAGTGCTGATGGTACAGGTGGTGGAAGTGAATTTTCCCTGCCTCACAAGCTGCTGCCTGTCCGTCAGAAAGCTGGTAATCCACTGACAGGTAGAGGTGGGAACATGGAGTTGGTTTAACTTAGTCCGGAGTATATCTGGTATGATTGTGTTGAAAGCCGAGCTGAAGTCCACAAAAAGGATCCTTACGTATGTCCCCGGTCTGTCCAGATGTTGCAGGATATGATGCAAACCCATGTTGACTGCATCATCCTGCAGACCTGTTTGCTCGATAAGCAAATTGAAGGGGGTCCAGAAAGGGTCCAGTGATGTCCTTCAGGTGGGCCAGCACCAGTCTCTCAAATGACTTCATGACCAATATTGGTAGACCCGCGTCTCCCTTGGGCAGAGCCCTCTCTGCCCCGGTCGCTGTATTTGTAGAGCTCCTCCCCTTGGAGGCAGGACCTACTTCCGTGCCTCTTCCATGTGCAGCTGTGAGCCCATGTGAAGTATCTGCCACATATTAACCTCCCCTTCAGGGCAGGATGTGATCTCCATGGGGTCTTTTCCCCCTGAAAGAATAGGAAAGGAAAATAATATAATGAGCGTTAAATGGCCCCAGCCAAATAACTAAATACTCTGTGGAGAGAAAACATAGAGAAAAAGGGCTGGCACAGCCTTGTCCCATACTAGATAATTTGATCGGCAGATAAATGCTGCGGTATAAAACAGTTTCTTTCAGTTAAGATCTATTTCAAAGCTAAAATCTATACTTTCTTTTAAAGATTTGTAAAAAGTTATGCATGCTTTTTTTCTACCCCTTTGGACTATTGTAATGTCCTGTATTTAAGTCAGTCCTCTGTTTATCACCTGCAGCTTGTGCAAAATGCTGCAACAAGGCTTTTAACGAATACCAAAAAAAAAGATCATATTCCACCTGTTTTGGCATCATTACATTGGCTACCGGTAATATTAAGAATCCAATGTATGGTGCTACTTTTTTTTTTTAAGGCCTTACAGTACATGTATTTGTGCCAGTGTACATTAAAGATTTAATCACCCTTAACCAATCCCAAAGATCTTTGCATTCTACTGACCAGCTATGCCTCACTGTCCCTCTGTCTTGCCTGAAGTGCAAGAGTGACTGTGCCTTTTCTGTTGCAGCCATTAGATTGTGGAATGATTTGCCTCTGTCTATTAAAGCCACTACCTAAATTGATGCTTTTAAGAGCAGCCTTAAGACTTATTTCATTGGCTTTTGAATAAGTATTTTAACATTGTTAATGGTAATTATTGTGGTAACTGTTTTAATCTATGTCCATTTTCCTTGCAATGTTGTATATTTATATCTCATTACAGCACTTTGGCCTACTCTTTTGGATTTGAAATTGCTTTATATATGAAGTTGAGTTGAGTTAAGTTGACTTGAGTTTTTTAGGTGCTTGATTTTGTTTAGTGGATGTGATCTCCATGGGGTCTTTTCAAGTCCCCGCTACAATTTTGCAAGACATAGGGGTACCGCAGTCCTTTGGGTTAGACAGTGTTCTACCTTTGTCTGATAAGATATACTATGGTTCTGATGTCTTAATTCAAGGAATTGAAATAGGAATTCTGAAAGAGCCATTGCATTCTGTGCAAGTGATTTTCCCAATTCTGAACAATTTGTTTCTAAGTTTCCATGTTTTTCCTGCTTGTGTGTTTACATGTGCTCAGTCACGTAAGCTTGGTAATCTAATGGATATTTCTAAAAGTTTCCTTGTTGCTAATGAATTTCTGATTCTCTTACAGTGAAACCTGACATCTGTGCACCTAAGTTTCTGTCCAGGTCTGATGGTACTTAATGTGACCTTTCAGACTTGTCATTTTTTTCGGTCCTGGTGTTAAGTCTGATGCACAGTATTGTAGGTTGTGTCATGTGTGTAAAGTGGGTGCCAGCAAGTCTGGACTACCCCTCGAGAAAACAAAAGGCTCTCATGAGAATTAACATTTGAACTCTCTCTTGCATATGTAACAGCACCATCCGAGACGCAGAACACAGTACAGCTCACACCTCACTTCTACAGTCTCATCAGCTCCCCATTCTCCTCCTCACTTAAAGCTCACTAAAAACCTATGCAATGTTATGTGTGTACAAAAAGTAACTATACATGTTTGGGATCATTTAATGTGTCTCAGTGCGTCTGGTAAACTGGTCTCGTTCTCCCAGCCATAATGAAAAGAAGTTGTAAAATATGAGAAATGTGGTGTGCCCCTTAAAAGGTGTGCCCTCCCCCAGATTAGACCCCGAAGCCGCCGCCAGGCGCCGCCATTTGCGCCATTTAGAATTTCAGCCGCCGCCAGCCAATAATTTCGTAAGCCAAATTAAGCCGCCATCTGATAAAGTTTGGCTGAGCCGGCTAGAATTATTTGCATCAAATAATAATTCTATCACATAGTGACATACACACACGAAATATATAAACAATATACGAGATCTATTTTCCCACTTGATTCATAACAGCACAGTCTTGTGCTCGTTGCTACGATACACAGACTCACAGTGAATTGACGACCAATTAAAATTGCTCGTTTTCCGTACAGAAGAAGCGATGCATTTTTTTCTCGCACTGAGGTGAAATGGCGGAAAGAAGCAAGCAAGGTAATTTTGATCTCACTTCTCACATACTTTCCTAATTCCTACTTACTTTTTTTTAAACTTAGGCCTACCCAGACTTTTGTTAAATCTTCAGGGCACGGTTGCACAAACACCTGAATCAAAGATTGATGTTATGAACCAAATATTCTGGAACGGAGAGATTTATAGCACTGAACATGATACTGCAGTAACAAACCACCGTTTCCACATTGCTAATTCACGACGCATGCTTCAGTGTACATTGAAGTGAAATGTGCAAAACTTTGTCCAAAATAATACTGATAACAGTGTGTGTTTATATTAAGGCGAGACACGGCAGGCAAAAACATCGGGGTTTTTTTACTGGTCAATTTTGAGATTTTTGGATATTTGTCTTCAATAACATGTCTTCTTTCAGACTTGTGGTGAAAAAAAGTCCGAAATACACATTTACTACACTTCGTCTGTTTGCGTCTGTAGATTTATCATAAATTCAACAAAAGTTTGCGTTCTTAATCAACATAGCCTACTCCTCCGCGGTCTCTGCCGTCACTCACCCTCTCATCACATGCACCGTTAGGAAACTCTCTCTCTTCTGTACAAGCCTGTTGGATCCAAATATGGTCATTTCCTTTTTATCAGCAACCAATCGTGAAAGTAAAAAGACTGAATGCGCGATCTCATTGGCTGATGATAAATCTTTAAAGCCCGTTTTCTCAAAATAACCTTTCTCTCATACTCCAAGTCCGAAATCTCCACTTCAGTAGTACCTAGTTATATTATGAAGACATTTACAGAGGGATTTGTAAATATATTATTCCTAGCCTGATATATATAACATTTTATTCCAAAAACATGGCGAAAATCATTATATTTTGATTTACAGGATAACAAAAGTAGATATCCATAAATCCCTCTGTAATTTTTTTCCCATCTAATATGTGAACACAATGAAAAAATATTTTTAACCTGGCTTTATCCAATACTCAGATTTCGTTTTTTTAAATATATGCAAATTAGCACATATTTAATTAGATATTGCCTAATTTGCATATTTAAACATTAAATTAAAGAAAACTTGTAATACATTTTTTTCTCATCTTAATGTAACTAATCAACTGGGAAAGTTTCACGGTGATATCTGCTAGTTAAAGATTTTACCCTATTCACCCGTAGTGTCTCGCCTTAACTATAAAGTTGAACAGCGAATTACTGTACATGTCATAAATATATGCATAACGTTACTCCGTGAAGTTTGACAAGTGTGCATTCTTACACAGCATCAGGGACTTTATTCACTAACGTTACAGTGGCTATTGAATGCGCCTAGCACTATAGCAAATATGTACATACGTTGTGAAAGTAAAATCTGGTGTTTTCTTTATTACATTGTATTGCATTTTGTAGAAACATAGTGTAAGCCATGCATTGCTTGGAAATATTGAGATCTAGTAAATCAGTATAACATAGACATCTGTAGACATGAAGTGGCAGCTTCAGCCATTTGCAGCTATGAAAAGTTTGGCGGCTGCAGCAGCCATTTAGGTTTTGGCTGAGCCGGCTAGCCAGCCAATAACTTCATCAGCCAGCCATTATTCTCAAAACAAATGGCTTCGGGCTCTACCCCAGATCCTCCATACAAACTACCTCCTGTATGTAAATCTACAGGAATCAAAAACCCATTAAATTACTAATTTTGATCCCACAGTTGTGAACCCCTCAATAGGGGACCAAAATCTAATTATAATGACAGACACCACTATTTGGTAAGCATATTGAATTATCTGGGTTTATAAGGAAAATGGGCAAAAGGTTACGGGAGTCTGTAGGTAGACTTCCCACACGATCACTGTGTGTAGTTTTCGTTGCCAGGTAAATATTTCTATAAATTCCTCGATTTCCGAACTGTTGTTATTATATTTGATTGATCGATGATTTTACTCTGTGAATTGGATTTGGAATTATTGTTCTATTACCTGGTCAATAAATTGTAAACATTTGATTTTATTCTGACTGAAAAAAAATTCCCAAGTAGATTAAAGTAGTAATCCCAAGTAGTACTTGGTTTGCAAAGACAAAAAGGGAATATCCGTTTAGAACAGCAAATGCTGCTTGACCAATCTAAATTCGGGTGTGTCTTACCTCTGTTTTAATTTAATGTTTCTCCAGATAAGTGTACGTGGGAAACCACGACATGGCCAATCCAAAGCTATTATAAGAGAAGTTATCTTGGTCAACTTCAAATCAAATCAAATCACTTTATTGTCACACTAAGATGTACACAAGTGCAACAGTAGGTGAAAGTCTTGTGTGCAGTTCCGAGCAACATAGCAGTCATGAAAGTGATGAGACATATAACAATTACAATAAACAACATATTTACACAACACAATTTACATATCAAATGAACACATACTTACACAACATAATAATTATATACAATGTACAGTAAACAATACACACAATATAGAATATACATACAATAAAAATTAAAAAATAAAGAGTATTTTAAAAAATATATATATATACAGTAGTTGTATTGAGGAGAATATATTTGACAGTCCAGTGTGAGATATAAGATTAAGATTAATAAAGTGCTGTGCTGATTATTGATCGTGAGAGATCAAACGTTCAAAAGTCTGATTGCTTGGGGGAAGAAGCTAACTTATATCAACTTATATCTGTAATAGTGGCCGTGACCTCTACTGAAGAAAACGTTAAGTTAAATTCAAGTGTGTGCAATTCCATGGGGGCTATACTGATGTATCTTTGACTGTGTAAACATGAATGTGACCGATCTTAGGTATATAGCAATTACCTCTGTTTGATGATCAAAACTGATGAGCTTGTGATCATGAGACCCGCGTAAAAGAGAAAAAAAAAACGCGAAAGCGGACCTGAAAGCGACATAGTTTCCTAATATGAACGGGTAAAATATAATTAAAGAGTTAAAAGAATAATCAAACATTCGCTCTCTTTTAACGATGCTCATATATCATTAAAGCCTTTTTCATTTATGGAGTCAGATGAAATAACGAGGTAATACATAAGAGAAAATGTATTTCATTTAATCTTGTTGTGTTGCGGAAAAGGAAATACAGAAACGCACAGAGACCTTCACCCGTATTATTGGAGACCGCCATTGGACCGATAAACGGGCTTACAAAGTGGTGATAGCCCTTCCGTGATCTCCCAACCACAGGCGAGTGATGTCTTTCGAAGTGCCACATTCAGTTCCAACTATACACAGGACATGAGGTTTCATCTTCTTCTCTATCTTCATCTGCTGTGGTAAGTCTATACTTTTTTGCCTATTAGAAGTGTTGAGGGAAGGCACAGACGCACCCCATATAGACACATTTTGTAGAACGGGTCGGAATACCCAGTGTTAGACTGGAGACCATAAATATCCGTTGGGGCCAAAGATATTAGACAAAACCATATGGACATCTGGGAAATGATAGCGGCAGGATACAAGAAAAGAAATCTTTGATCTGAAAATTAATGATCTCTTTGTTCGCACAAACGACGAGATATCAGACTTAAACTGGAGATTACATCATCCAAAGTTTTATTCTGGTATTGAAGGGAGGTTTGCAACTGGTACTTTAATTATAAAATCAATGAACACCATCGCTATTTTTTATGTACTTTGCTGCAACGAACTCGTAACATTTAAAAATAATAAGTAGGTAGCAACTGTAAACAACTAAAAAAGTAGCGATTGTGTTATGATGAGCAGGAAGGCAGACAAGGGGCGAGGATCTAAGTGCAGGGTTAGCTTTATTGAAAGGGTTGAAAACTAAACATACAAAACCAAAACAAAGGAAACACCCGCAATGGGGAAAAACAACAAAAACACGGAAAACATACAATGGGAACTGGCAGGATAAACATAAAGAAACACGAAAACAAGCATCCATATACATCGACGATCGACAAGGGAATGGAGAACAAACAGGGTTTATATACACTGGAGACATGATGATGACAAACTACAATCAGGTGAGCACAATGACACAGGGCTGGCAGTGATGAGGGCCGGGGATCATGGGAAGTGTAGTTTAGACAAAGACAAGTGAAACCAGGGCAGATAACAAGGGAATCGTGACATAACCCCCCCTCAAAGGAGCGGCTTCCAGACGCTCCTCAAAGACAAAAACAAAAAGGGAATACCCAAAAAAACAAAAAGCGTCCAAGGAGTGAGGGGGGGGAGCAAACAGACAGACCAATGGAGCACAAGGGGCAAACAGACAGACCAAGGGAGCACAAGGGGCAAACAGACAGACCAAGGGAGCACAAGGGGCAAACAGACAGTCTAAATGGGCACAAGACATTCAGTCCAAGGAGGCACAGGGGGCAGACAGGCAGTCCAAGGAGGCACGGGGGGCAGACAGGCAGTCCAAGGAGGCACAGGGGGCAAGAAGGCGGTCCAAGGGGGCACAGGGGGCAGACAGGCAGTCCAAGGGGGCACAGGGGGCAGACAGGCAGTCCAAGGTGGCCACAAGAGGACTGGATCAGGTGGCCTGGGAGCTGGCCACAGAGCAAAGACAGGTTCAGGAGGCCTGGGAGGCGGCCTCAGGACCACAGCCATGGGGAACTCCGAGGGCGGAGCTGAGGTAGGCAGAGCCGTGGACTGCTCAGGAGACCACATCGTAGAAGGCTCCGGAGGTGGAGCTGAGGGAGGCTCAGGAGGCGGAGCTGAGGGAGGCTCAGGAGGCGGAGCTGAGGGAGGTTCTGGAGGCTCAGGAGGCGGAGCTGAGGGAGGTTCTGGAGGCTCCGGAGGCGGAGCTGAGGGAGGTTCTGGAGGCTCCGGAGGCGGAGCTGAGGGAGGCTCTGGAGGCTCAGGAGGCGGAGCTGAGGGAGGTTCTGGAGGCTCAGGAGGCGGAGACAAGGGAGTCTGAGGAGACAGAGCCGAGGGAGGCTCTGGAGGCTGGGCCAAGGAAGGCTCAGGAGGCGGAGCAGAGGAAGGCGGCACCGTAGGAGGCTTTAGAGGCGGAGCCCTGAAAGGCTCAGGAGGCTGAGCCGAGGAAGGCGGCGCCGTACGAGGCTATAGAGGCGGAGTCCTGGAAGGCTCAGGAGGCAGAGCAGAGTGAGGCTCGGTAGGCGGAGACCTGGAAGGCTCTGGAGGCGGAGCCGAGGGAGGTAGCGCAGTACGAGGCTCTAGAAGCGAAGACCTGGAAGGCTCTGGAGGCGGAGCCGTAGGAGGCTCTGGAGGCGGAGCCGAGGGAGATGGCGCCGTAGGAGGCTCTAAAAGCGAAGACCTGGAAGGCTCTGGAGGTGGAGCCGTAGGAGGCTCTGGAGGTGGAGCCGAGGGGGATGCACCGTAGGAGGCTCTAGAGACGAAAACCTGGAAGGCTCTGGAGGCGGAGCCGAGGGAGATGGCGCCGTAGGAGGCTCGAGAGGCTCAGGGTGCTCGGGAGGTGGAGCCCTAGGAGACTCGGGAGGCGGAGCTGTAGGAGGCTCGGGAGGCGGAGCCGTAGGAGGCTCGAGAGGCGGAGCCCTGAGAGGCTCGAGAGGCAAAGCCCTGGGAGGCTCGAGAGACTCGGGAGGCGGAGCCCTGGAAGGCTCGAGAGGCGGAGCCCTGGTAGGCTCGAGAGGCGGAGCCCTGGGAGGCTTGAGATGCTCGAGAGGCAGAGCCCTGGGAGGCTCGAGAGACTCGAGAGGCGGAGCACTGGAAGGCTCGAGAGGCGGAGCCCTGGGAGGTTCGAGAGACTCGGGAGGCGGAGCCCTGGAAGGCTCGAGAGGCTCAAGAGGCGGAGCCCTGGGAGGCTCGAGAGGCAGAGCCTTGAGAGGCTCGAGAGGCGGAGCCCTGGAAGGCTCGAGAGGCTCGAGAGGCGGAGCCCTAGGAGGCTAGAGAGGCAGAGCCCTGGGAGGCTCGAGAGGCGGAGCCGAGGGAGATGGCGCCGTAGGAGGCTCGAGAGGCTCAGGGTGCTCGGGAGGTGGAGCCGTAGGAGGCTCGAGAGGCGGAGCCCTGAGAGGCTCGAGAGAAGAAGCCCTGGGAGGCTCGAGAGACTCGGGAGGCGGAGCCCTGGAAGGCTCGAGAGGTGGAGCCCTGGGAGGCTCGAGAGGCGGAGCCCTGGGAGGCTCGAGAGGCGGAGCCCTGGGAGGCTCGAGAGGAGGAGCCTTGGGAGG
Source organism: Xyrauchen texanus (assembly GCF_025860055.1). Lineage (NCBI taxonomy): Eukaryota > Metazoa > Chordata > Actinopteri > Cypriniformes > Catostomidae > Xyrauchen > Xyrauchen texanus. The sequence goes on from NC_068314.1 coordinate 8,811,582, forward strand.
CTCGAGAGACTCGAGAGGCGGAGTCCTGGAAGACTCGAGAGGCGGAGCCCTGGGAGGCTCGAGAGACTTGAGAGGCGGAGCCCTGGGAGGCTCGAGAGGAGGAGCCCTGGGAGGCTCGAGAGACTTGAGAGGCGGAGTCCTGGAAGACTCGGGAGGTGGAGCCCTGGAAGGCTTGAGAGGCGGAGCCCTGGGAGGCTCGAGAGACTTGAGAGGCGGAGCCCTGGAAGACTCGGGAGGTGGAGCCCTGGAAGGCTCGAGAGGCGGAGCCCTGGGAGGCTTGAGAGACTTGAGAGGCAGAGCCCTGGGAGACTTGGGAGGCGGCACCCTAGAAGGCTCGGGAGGCGGAGCCCTGGAAGGCTCAAGATGCGCTGGCTCTTGGACGGTCATGGCTACAGGTGCTGGCTCTGGGACGGTCGAGGCTACAGGTGCTGGCTCTAGGACGGTCGAGGCTACAGGCGCTGGCTCGGGGACGATCGAGGCTACAGGCGCTGGCTCGGGGACGATCGAGTCTACAGGCGATGGCTCACTGACGTTCGAGGCTACAGGCACTGGCTCACTGACGTTCGAGGCTACAGGCGCTGGCTCACTGACGTTCAAGGCTACAGGTGCTGGCTCACTGACGTTCGGGGCTGCAGGCATTGGCTGGTTGGCTGTGGTTGGTGGAGGCTGGAGAGCAGAGGCCTTTCTTCTCCTCCTCCGGGCGGATGAAGTTGGCAGCGCTGGTTCGTTGACTACGACAGGCGTGGGGGTTGGCTCACTCACCGTGGCTGGCGAGGAAAGCCCAGAGGAGGGAGCCGGGATCAGGAGAGGTGGCTCCCCGGCAGCGAACTCCTCCACGATGAGTCCCACATACTCCCGCCAGGTGCAGTCTCCGGTCTCCGGCAGTACCCACCACCGGTGTTTGGGTACACCGAACCGGTACGCCACCTTCAAGGTATGGTCATCCCAGCCGGTGTAACTGGCCACGCTGGCAAAGAAGTGGGAAAATTCCTGGACAGACAAGTCCGCCTCTGTCAGCTCTTTGAGGAACCCTGCTAGATCCATTTTGGTCGATCGTTCTGTTATGATGAGCAGGAAGGCAGACGAGGGGCGAGGATCTAAGTGCAGGGTTAGCTTTATTGAAAGGGTTGAAAACTAAACATCCATATACATCGACGATCGACAAGGGAATGGAGAACAAACAGGGTTTATATACATTGGAGACATGATGATGACAAACTACAATCAGGTGAGCACAATGACACAGGGCTGGCAGTGATGAGGGCCGGGGATCATGGGAAGTGTAGTTTAGACAAAGACAAGTGAAACCAGGGCAGACAACAAGGGAATCGTGACAGATTGAGATATAAACATTGCAAGTCGATGTGTTTGCATATGAAAAACAAGATTGGACAAAACAGAGTGATGTGATAAAAAGAAAAAACATAGTAACAACAGAAATGTTACTAGTTTATAAATCAGTAAAGAGTACTTATGACAGCCTATTTTTTAATTTGCAACTGTGCTAACCACCGTTTCAGCAGAAGCTAAGTGTCACAATAAAGACTCCAGACTTTTCGTCTTGTATAAATTAGAAATAACTGTAATCATGCTTCTCTTGAAATTGTTCATCGGTTTCAAGCAGAATGTGTTACTATGTCGGATATCTCTGATATGACACACTGTGCTATTTACCATATAGCTGCAGTTAAACCATACTGAGTACAAAAATCCATGTGACTACCAGTAATTTTACACAATTAGCATTAACCTTCAGTAACTTTCAGAAGACTGAAGAACTTCATTAGGCCTTTAAAACTTAAGAACAGTCTTTGCAATTTACATCACCTCTGACTCTGCCCAGCCCCCTTTTCATATTGAAATAGATTCACATGAGAATACACCTAGTGGCATCTTAACTCAAGAAAATGAGAAAATTGCATTCAATTTCAAATTATAATCGCAAAAGCTCTGCACCTTGAGCAGAAATTTGACCCTTGTAAATATGTATCTGAAGTCATTGGGTGTTTACAGCAGCATGGCCATCAAAGGCTTTCAGCCTGACATGTTACTGTAAACACAATGCACATGCTCATGCATCTGATACAAGAGCCAAATCAAAGGCATGTATTCTCAAAAGAGCAGTGAGATGACAAATATCTCATTCCAGAAAACCTCCAGAGACCAGTAATAAAATTATTTAAATTTATACTATTTTAATATAATATAGTTGTATTATAATATGCATTATATTATAATGGCCAAGGATGGCCACAGATGGGGAAAGGTTATGCATGGCATTGCAGATGTATACTAGACATGTATATTTGTAATGACAATGCCAACCGAACAACCTTACTGGCCCTGAAATATTCTTGTGATTAAATTTCATTGGTTCTCTTATCAGTGCCAAGAGGGAGTGTATACGTTCACTTTTTATGTGCATCAATGCTTTAAAAACAGTGGCACATGATAATGAACCAAATCATCTCTCGCTGAGAAGCACCAATTTAAGTTCTGATAGGGGGAACATTCTAATGTGTAGACAAAGATGTGTGTGTAAAATGCTAAAGATCAGGCAGAAATTTCACAGCCCTGACAGACCACAGAGATCATATCATAGATAATCAAACATTAAAAAAATGCTAAGCAGACAACACATCATGAAAAGAGATTAACTGATTCTTTGACCACAGAGCTGTGTTGAGAGCAATAAAAATAAAATAAAGCTCAGAAAGTTCCCCAGCAGAACTGGAGCCAATATTGCTCACAACAGCAGACTGTGCAGACTCAACTGCAAGAACAGCTTAAGGTGCTACACACTTCAAACTGCACTAAAATATCAGCAGTAATTCAGATCTCACCAAAGATGCTCAGTCTAATTTGATCTCTGAAATAAAATTTGCATTAGACATTGTAATGGTACATGTTTTTGTAAAGCAAAATACTTCTTCCCCCTGATGACGCAAACCATACAGTGAGAGACTAAAACTGTCTTTAACAGTTTGGCTTTGACCATCAGAGGAAAATAAAGTACCACATGTCTAAATGCAAATTAATTAAAGGTTTAACTGTTTTCTCTCTCTGTGGTTGTTCATATTTCAGGTTACAATATCGTGAGGGACAGATGCAAAAAGGTTTCTGATCCCCTTGCTTCAAGCCAGGACAACAATTTGGCCATGCTGGAGATGGGTGCGAAAGCAAATCTAATGGGCCATTCACACCTCAAAGCACTACAAAAACAAAAATAGCTGTATGGCCTCCCAGTTTAGCACCGGAACCACCAATTGCTCTAGATCAGGTTCCACCCATCTCCTAAACATACAGAGCTCACACTTTTATCACTACACATCATGGAACAAAATAATGGCCTAGATTCTGAAAATACTAATCCACTAAAGGCCTGCCTCTCACATATGCATAGCCTCTCACACATTGGACATTGAAAACCTGTTTCCATAAAACAGTCACTATTTACAACTTCCCTTTTAAATACTGTAATATACATGGGACATGGGCATGGCTACAGTCACACATCGATTATTTAATTTCTAATTGCAAGCAAACTTGCCACCCAAATTTCAACATTTCCACTGGAAGTGCCTTCTGGACCTGAGTGCGGACGGTGTTTGGCCACCTGGACTGAGAAGTTCCAGCTCTACCTCGTAAGCTTAAGAGAGAGGGGCCGACCGCATCAGGGCCAGGAGAAACTCCACTGGAATCAAATGAAAACGAACCCGTGGCAACCCAAATATCTCTGGTAAGGGACGACTAAATTATTTTCTTTTGGTATAAAAGTGAGTGAACCATATTGGCTGAGACAGTTTTTTGTGTGGTCCGAGTGCAAGAGGTTCTCGACAAGAGACTGAGTTCTCGCAGAAATTGTTTAATTAGGTTAGCTGAAATCGAAGATTTTGAGCAAACTGTAATTAACAAAGCACTAGGGAGTGCACCCTTAGCTGATCTTGGGTTAAAAATCAGATCTGTTGGAGACGTCCGACAGATGATAAGACGTGCGTCGAACGGTAAATCCACAGAGAAACAGAAACAGCCAGCATGGGGAAATCTCAAAGCAAGCTTGCCAAATTTGATACACTGGTTTTCTGTCAAATGAGAAAAAACTATAGGAGAAAATGTATGCATGACATAGAGAATTTGATAAAATACCATGATTTCCCCAGGAGAGGGAACAATGAGCATGACTAGACTGAGAGTGGTGCGAGAATCAGTGGAACAGGGCAGCGGGGCACAAAGATTTGTGGCTGCGTTCAACAGGTGTGAAATTTGATAATGTGAACAGACAGTGGGCTGTTGGCTTAAGGAAAGCAAATGCAGAAAGAATTAGCATGTAGGACTGAAAAGTGAAGTAAAAAAAAAAAACTACTAAAATAAAATGTGTGAAAGATCTGTTTGTGTGTCAGCACCACCAGAACATTTTTATTTATTAATTTTTTTGAAAAGTATGTTTGTGTTTTCCCACAAGCACCGACGATTGTGCCGGCGCCACCGGCATGCAATCATCACTATCCCGTGGCAGAGCTGAAAGCCCTGAAACTGAACCCTGACCTCGACTGCTCTGAAGACGCCCAGAAGACAAGCACCACAAGCGCCCGACTCTGACAGTGAAGGAGACCAGAATTAACTTTTTTCTGAGACCTGAGATCGCACAAGCAGTGAAAGCAAGTTACATTGAATGGAGCGGGCGATTGACCTCCACCCTGGCACATGTTGTACACGCAGAGGAACAGCTGCTGACAAAGAAAAACAAAGTCAAGGCGAAGGGAGAGAGAGATCTTCAGCTGGCGACTACAGTCTAATGTCAATACACGGAAACCACCGGAAGTGGAATTGCGGCTTGTGTGAGACTGTCAGGAGAAGAAAAAGGCAGACTGAGGAGGATGGGAGAGCAGCGAAGGTGGGGGCCGGACACAGGGTGATCAGTGAGAGGCTACAGAGAAGGGAAGTGAACATTTTAACCACACACACATACAACACACGCACACATACACTGATTACATACTGCTCTCTGCAATGAAGACAATGCTTGCAAATCTTTCAGTGTGACTGATGAAGTTGTATGTGATAATGTTTCAGATGAATGTTTGAGAATGTACAAAAGTTCAGGGTTTTTACAAATGCCTAGATATCAAATGTTAGATAATGGGACATTAGTAAACCTTTTTGGTAGATTCTGGGGCTGGCTATACTATGATACGACTATGTGAGTTGCCATGTGTCCCAGAATTGACAGGTTCAGTGCATAAAGAGCACTTTGGCCTAGGGCCATTTGATTTCTGAAAAATTCACAGTGCCCTTAGAGTATGAGTCAAAGGAGAAGGGGAGAACATTTAAACATGCGTTTTTGTGTTCACCAGCTTGTCCGGTACCTCTAATGGCCAGAGATTTAATGTGTGAATTAAATTTGACCCTTACTTCCTTTGGAATTAGTATAGAGGAAGAACCACAAATATGTTGTTCTAAATTTGAACAGCAGTGGGCTTATGAATGGTGTGTGAAAAATGATGAATGGGAAAAAAATTATCTTGAAATTGGCAAAAGATCGAACAATGTCATTTAACACAGAAAATATGATGCCTGACCAATTGCATTGCACGTCACATGTCGTAATTGAACGTGAACTATAATCTGAGGAGGGGTGGTTTAACTGGGCAGAAAATGTGTATCTGTGCTCTCAGCTTGCCTGACAGAAAAACAAATGCAGTTCTATTTTGATAGCAGGGAACACTGAGGCACCCTAATCAGCGATCAAGGCCAAAGAGCAGCTGTGAGCAGATTTGGGCTCCTTTGTGAGAGAATGCATAAAAGCAACAGATTAGTACAGGAGTGAACATTGTCATAGTGGTATTCATTGCTAGATCGGGTGCTGTTTGTTTACTGTCTTGAACGCGGGTCGCTCAGACGTTTGTTTGGTGTGTATGTGCTATATTTGTGTTGACTTGTCCCATAGTATTCGCTGATAGAATTGTTAGACTTGTTTAAACTTGTCACGTAGGATTCGTTGCTAGATTTGCTTAGACTTCGGCTTGGTTATCCTGTGTGTGTGTAAAACTATCGTCGTTTTAGTGTCTGCAAACAGTGCTTCACTTGTTTTAGAGTATTATTTATTGCTAAAGTGCAGCATAATTTATTTGTGCTGTACAGAAGTTGCATTTGTTCCCGCGCAACCCTGAGTTTCGGTTTTGGGTGACCACGTGACTAGCTTTGTTGTGATAAGTAGCATTAAGGCGTGGCTGCTTTTTTTTCCACTGAACGGCTCATAAAAGTGGTTATTTATTGGACTTAATGCTGACGCGGAAGCGGCAGTGGAAGTGGTGGCCCTCGTGTGAAGCCCTACTTGTGTGAAGACCTACTTGGGTAAAGACCAGCGAGTCTACCTGTGCGAGTCCACCGAGCAAGGACACCGACAAGGCTCCACTCACCAAAGCACTTAAGTATTTTTCTATTCTATCTCTTTTATTATTTTACTTATACATACATACTAACATGTCTAGTTCACTAATAACACATGCCTTCAAGCACATCCCTGTTATCTGTTGTAGACCGTTCACAAGATACAAATGCAAGACAAAACGCAACCCACACAACCTACGGCCGCTTTGCACTTCAACACCTGCTCCACTCTCGTTCTCAGTAGGACTCTGGAACTGCCAGTCTGCTGTGAACAAAGCTGCCTTCATTCCAGCTTTCGCCACGCAGTCCACCCTCAGCATCCTGGCACTGACAGAGACATGGATACGTCCTGAGGATACAGCAACACCTGCTGCTCTCTCCAACAACTTCTCCTTCTCCCACACCCCTCGACATACTGGTAGGGGTGGGGGAACAGGTTTGCTCATTCATAATAACTGGACTTTTTCACCACAGGCTTCACTATGTAACAATACATCTTTTGAATTCCATGCCATTACTACAATGCAACCCACAAAATTACATGTTGTTGTCATCTATCGCCCCCCAGGTCAGCTGACAAGCTTTCTTGAGGAATTGGATGTCCTGCTGTCCTCCTTGCCAGAGGGTGGCAGGCCACTTGTGGTTCTTGGTGATTTCAACATACACCAAGACAAACCCCAGCCCATTGAACCGAATACTCTTCTGGCCTCATTTGACTTGGAAAGACCACACACCACAGCAACTCACAGGTCGGGCAAGCATCTGGACCTCATTTTTACATGTAACTGTACCACCTCTAATATTCTTGTTACACCTTTACATGTCTCTGATCACTACTTTGTTCAATTCAACATGATTCTCCCATCCATTGTAAAACCGACCCCACCTTTGGTTTCCTTTCGCCGTAACCTCCGTTCCCTCTCACCCTCTCGCCTTTCCACTGATGTCTCTGCCTCTCTTCCCACAATAAATGTATTTTCCATGCTTGATGTAAACACTGCCACAGACACACTTAGCTCTACTTTAACAACCTGTCTAGACAACATCTGTCCTCTCTCCTCTAGACCAGCACAGACTACACCACCCAGCCCCTGGCTGTCTGACGTCCTTCGTGAACATCGGACTGATCTCAGGGCAGCTGAGAGGAGATGGCGGAAATCTAAAGATCCACCTGATCTAGGTAAATATCAGCTTCTGCTTGCAACTTTTTCAAATAACGTTAAAACTGCAAAAACTTCATATTACCAGACCAAGATCAACAGCACCACAGACACTCGTAGCTTGTTTAGAACATTTAACACACTTCTCTGCCCTCCCCCTCCACCACCTGACACATCACTGACAGCAGATATATTCGCCACATTTTTTACTGATAAGGTTACAGCCATCAGCAATACATTCACAGCACCACACCCTGTCAAACACCTGGCTCCTGTATGCAACCCTTCTTTCCCTATGTTCTCTCCTTTAACTGACACTGAGGTCTCTAAACTCCTCCTCTCCAACCACCCCACAACCTGTTCCCTTGACCCCATTCCATCACACCTTCTCCAGGCCATCTCTCCGTCCATCCTACCGGCACTTACACACATAATTAACACATCCCTTCTTGCAGGCACGTTTCCTACTACATTTAAGCAGGCTTGAGTAACCCCACTGCTGAAAAAACCTGCACTTAACCCCACACAGATAGAACACTACAGACCAGTCTCTCTCATCCCATTCATGGCAAAAACACTTGAAAGGGCAGTTTTCAATCAGATCTCCGCCTATCTCTCACAGAACAAGCTGCTGGATGACAATCAGTCAGGCTTCAAAAGTGGACACTCCACTGAGACTGCCCTGCTCTCTGTCATCGAGTCGCTGAGACAGGCGAAAGCTGAATCCAGATCATCCGTTCTGATTCTGCTGGACCTTTCTGCTGCCTTTGACACAGTCAACCATCAGATCCTACTCTCCACCCTCTCTAAACTGCGTATCACTGGAACTGTGCTTGACTGGTTCAACTTTTATCTCTCAGAAAGGTCCTTTGAGGTAGCATGGAGAGGGGAAGTATCCAAGCCACACCAGTTACTTACTGGGGTACCTCAGGGATCAGTGCTTGGGCCACTTCTCTTCTCCATATACACAACATCACTGGGACCCATCATTCAGTCACATGGTTTCTCTTACCACTGCTACGCTGATGACACGCAACTCTACTTGTCTTTCCAGCCCAATGACACCACAGTGACCGCTCGAATCGCTGCCTGTCTGGCAGACATCTCAGCCTGGATGAAGGAACACCACCTTCAACTCAACCCTGCCAAGACCGAACTCCTTGTCTTTCCAGCCAACCCGGCTGTTGAACACAACATCACCGTGCAGCTGGGTCCAACTACAGTTTCGCCTTCCAAAACGGTCAGAAATCTAGGGGTAACCATTGATGATGAGCTAAATTTCACAGACCACATTTCAAAAACTGCAAGATCATGTAGATTTACACTCTACAATATCAGGAAGATAAGACCCTTCCTCTCTGTACATGCCACACAACTGCTCGTTCAGTCCCTTGTCATAACTAGACTGGACTACTGTAACGCTCTCATTGCAGGCCTTCCTGCATGTGCTATTAGACCCCTGCAAATGATCCAGAATGCAGCAGCACGTCTGGTCTTTAATGAACCTAAGAGAGCACATGTTACACCACTCTTTGTCTCTCTCCACTGGCTCACGGTTCATGCACGTATTAAATTCAAGGCCCTGATGCTGGCATATAAAACAGTCACTGGGTCTGCTCCAGCATACCTAAAAACATTTATGCAGAGCTACGTTCCCACCAGAAGCCTGCGGTCGGCTAAGGAACGTCGCCTTGTCGTACCAAAACAAAGAGGCACCAAAACACTTTCCCGGACTTTCAGTTTCATCATACCACGGTGGTGGAATGACCTTCCCAACTCAATCCGGGAAGCTAACTCACTCTCTATCTTCAAAAAACGGCTAAAAACACATCTTTTCCAAAAGCACTTAACCGGTCACTAAAAAAATAAATAAATAAATAAATAATTTACATTTCTTGTTGCACTTAAATCTGTTTTGTATACTATTCTGATGATAGTGAAACTTTGTAATATGGCACTTTTTGTACCACTGTCTCCCTAAGATGATTCGCTGATGTTCTTCCTCTTTTGTAAGTCGCTTTGGAAAAAACGTCTGCCAAATGAATAAATGTAAATGTAAATGAGTGAAACACAGCAGAAGTGTAGGAGCATTTATATCAAAATGTGATTTTGAGATTGAAGTTCAGATGGTTGATGAGACAGTAAATCCATCTGTGACAAACGTGTACATTCCATAAAAGATGTGCCAAAACCAATTACGAAAAAACTATATAAAAGATAAGAGACATCAGGATCCAAATTATATTTTAAAAAATAGTTTATTCTTTTAAAAGAGGTTTGTTCACAAAAATATTGCGACAGCTACCTCGCAATAGGAACAAGACCTAACTCACACAGAAAACACATGGCCTATTTATACCCCCCTGTCCTCAAAGTCCCTTCTTCCGTAACTTTCCACTCATCCCAGTAAAACCGGATTTAGCTGGTTTTAGAAATACAAATGGCTCTTCTAAGCCCCCTGGGTTTTACTGTCCTTACATCTGTGAGGTCATCAAAAGGTTATATAAACGCTATCTTTTCCTGAAGACAGTGGCCCCTGTGAAACTCAACAAAAGGCTTTATTTATGGCTAAATAATTCCTCTTTCAAGAGTTAAAAAGGCTTTTTCCTGACCATCTGTTTTACTGTGTGTGTCTTTGTTCCTGCCAGGTGAATAGTAAAATACCAGAGGAGAGAAACACATGATTGAATCGAAAGAAAATCCACATAATGTCTTAAGAAAGTAAATAAGAAAGAAAGTAATATATACATTTTCCACAACATCCTTGTTTTCAACGGTCCAATACCCGGAGTAGATACAACCGTAAGTTATAATTGTTGTGCTTAAACAAGTGTAGCGTTCTTATGTACAAGTTTACTTGAAAGCTGAACCTTTAGTGAAATGTTAATTGATCGATGGTCTGTTAAGAAAGTTTGGACTAGCTAATGTGTAGCATTTCTGAGAAGGTTTTGTAATCTTTTCTTTATGCAAATGCATATTGTTAAATTCAAATCAAAGTCATTAATGACGGGTTGTTTGTTCAGTTATTCAAATGTGTACATGAATGCAAGTGAATGTGAAAATATCTAAATTTTGGAATTACTCTGTAATTTGTGTTTTTGTTTATGTTTCTTTCAGTTTTACAAGAAAAGATATAGTGAAGTGGAGTGCATTAAAGTGTGCATTGCATCAATACAAACAAAGACGTGTCACGAAGCTTCATTCTTGTTAACTATCTGTCAGAGCTTCGTAAAGAACACAACTGCCAGGACAGAATAGTTATACATATTCATGCCTTTTGCTGCCTGCCTTTTTATCTGGTTTGTCTTGTGAAACTAGAAAATAAAAGTAAAATGTTAGGCAGAAGTTGATAACCTAAACATTTTACACTTTTGAATGGTTAAAGGAATAGTTCACATAAAGGTTATTATTTATTCACCCTCGTTTTGTTCCAAACATCTATGCCTTTTTTTTCCCGTTAATTTAACCATTATATTTTTTGGAAATTTTGCCTACAGTAAGTGACCGTCTGAAAAGTCCAAACATTGTGCTAAAACATATTCATATTGTGGAGGTTTTGGTTAGGGACAGTTCGAAAACACCAATCCAAAAGCTATGCGTACAGGACGTGTGACACTAATTCCGTAATCAGCAGAGTGCTCGACCACAAAACGCATGGGCTTAATAGCAGTTTATGTGCGGTTTATAGCGCATACACATGAAAGTGCACAGTAGGCCCTTTTCACATGACGTCACGCAACTTCCGTTTTGACTCAAAGCAGTGTATGTTTAATTCCGCCAGCATAGTGGAACGCTATGGAGTTTACCCAGTCCCTTCGACACCTGCCAAAAATACATCTAGATGATGTACAGCGACTTGCAGTCAAATTTTCACTTACAACACGTTCCAAACTTGACAAAGGATATAAATTCTTCATTGAGCAGTACCTGTTTGCGTATGAAGGTAAGCATTTTGTATTGTCCCGCCCAAATTACGTTAGCGGAGGAGTTAGGATAACGATAGTTGTTAGCTTTCTCTCCTGCAGTGAAAGTCCATATTCTTAATTAATTTACTGTAATACAGACCTGTAAACTCTTGTTGCAATCATGTTTATTACTGATGTTAGCTACTTATTGTGTATTGTTAGATAAAAGTCAGTAACGCATTCATGGTTAATGTTGTGCCCTTTCACCAAAACATTGCATTGGAATAGTTTCAAATGTAGTTGTCGATGAGGTGACAGTGAGAGGGCGTTGTCACAGGTCCATGAGGAAAAATGAGGAGGCTCATCACCTTCAGGTTTTTCTGATTTTCATGTTCTGCTGCGGTTGCAGACACTTTGCAGTAACGTTATCCCACAAAGTTCCATTGTGGTTCAGTGTGTTTCTCAGCCTGATGTCAATGAGTGTGGTGCACCAAAATCTAGATGACAACCTTACATTTAAAAACAGAAGAGGGTTGTTTGAGGACAATAAGACTGAGAAATATGCTGTGTGATGTTAAAATAAAGTAGGTGTTCAAAGTTCATGGGCTTACTTTAAAACCTTAAGTTTGTTCAATTACTCCAATGAAATGTAAAATTGTTGTGCAGGAAAGACTTATTTTCATGTTTCTATTATCAGGTTACATTTCATGCTAAAGAGGTTCCTGTGGTACTGAAATGCATGTCATGTACCTGCTCTGCTAGGAAAGCACTGTGCAACCACATTGTGGCATTATTGTTTCAAAGTGCTCACTACTGTACCATGGGCTTCAAGACAGTGCCATTGCCACTGTCATGCACCAGCTCACTGCAGACCTGGCACGGCCTAGGACACATGTAATACGTTAACATTTATTACATTTAATGATGTTGGACTATAATTTTGTAATGACTATGTCAATTAATAATTTATCATCAATATATTACAGGGAATTGCTCCTGAGGCAACAAATGACATGGTAGTGTGTAAACCAGTACCGAAGTCCAAGGATCATGCCCGAACTGGTGTGAAATGTACACTGTACAGAGCATATGGTGGCAAGTCTGAATTAACACCTGTCTATATATTTTAATGTATAACAGAACAATGATTAGTATATTTTCCCTTTAAACTTCCAGTTGATATCTTCTGTAAATTATGAACATCTCTTAATATATAGGGTTTGGGGCAGCTCAAAACATTTTCATGTTTATTAAAATATACATCTCACTTTTTTGTCAGGTCCTCTTCCAGATCCTCACATCCTTGCCAGTGTTGAGAAACTGCAAGACAAACACCCACAACCAGGCATTTGCTAATTGCTCCACGGGCTTGAGGCCCTTAATTTTGTGGACTCTAAATTTGGCCCGGTGCCATTTGGGTCTTTGCTCTCTTACCAGTGCCCTCCTGAGATAAGTAGAGACATTATTAAACACCCTGGTGCCCCTGGATTTCCTCAGTTGCCCATTGAAGGTCACAATTTTAAATTTCACATACAATTTGAGCCTAACTACAAGCAACAATGCCACTTAGAGAGCCTTAAAGTGTCAAGGGAGCTCTCTGCTGCTATTGAGGCAGAAACACGACTGCAGTCAGAATGCCAGCTGTGGACCCAGGTACGCAAACCCCGACTTACAGCCAGCAGATTTGGTGAGATATGTCATGTCCATGGAGAGTCAACTGCAAAATCCTTAGCTGCTCGCATTCTGAGAGGAACTCCTCAGACAGCAGCTATGAAAAGAGGGCTGGACCTGGAGCCTGACATACTAAGGCAATATTCTGATTTCTGTGATGTCATTGTGACGCAGTGTGGGGTCCTCATCCACTCTGATGCACCTCACCTTGCAGCCAGCCCTGATGCCAAAGTTTTCAACCCCAGAGAAACACCACCATTTGGGTTGGCAGAGGTTAAGAGTTGTGATGTTGAAGATGTTGCTCAAGTTAAACACCTGATCACAGGTCGAGGCCAGGCCTGCCTTAAGAAAAGCCAGAAATATTACTATCAGGTTCAAGGCCAGCTGGCCATAAGCGGACTTCAGTGGTGTGATTTTATAACAGATACCCACACCGACTTCACATTTGAAAGAATATTTAGGGATGAGGAGATCATCAACTCAGTGCGACAGAAGCTGGATTATTTTTATCACAACATCTACATGGATGTATTATTACATTAAGGCAGAATTTTCAAATGTAAATATTTCTATGAACATCTGATGCATGTAATTCCTGTTGTAAATACTTTTTCAATTTACAACTTAAGTCAGTGTTGCATTGTATGTAAATATCCTTTGTCTTATCGAGCAGTGGTCGCTCTTCAACCAGTTTTCAACCTTGTTTGTAGCTTTGAGCTGCTATGAAAGTTTTGTATTAGTTTCCTTCATCTCACATAAATGCTATTACCAAATATGTAAATAAAAAAATGGCAAGTTTTAAAGATATTCTCTTTCTTTTATTGGTTAAGATGTAAATTCATTTTACTCTGGATAAACTTTTTACAGAATGCTTCACAACATTGTTTATTAATAACCATGAAAATATAGTAACCCCTATGTTCATACAAAGCATAGAAAATGTAGCAAATTTAAAAATATATTACAAAGCACTTGTATTTACAGTATATCTACACAGTGTCAAACACCTAAAAGTAGAAGAATTAATTAAGAATTAATCTCACCCAAGTAAGGAAACACTTCAGACGGGTTTGTCCCCTTTGATATCAAGAGGTCCCTGATAGTTTAAGAGTAGGCAACAGATGGCCCACAACTGATTGACTGAACCTACCATAGAAAGAGGAACAAGCCCATCCCAAATGTGGTACTCCTTCACACTGCGTATCGCCCTCTCAACTAAAATTCTCAAGCAGGCAATAGCCTGGGTCTTCAATGTGTCCTCTGTGCTGAGCTGATTAGATTTTTTCAGTGGAGGGATGATGAGCGTTGCCCCCACCTGTGACAGCATCTTCTCAATCTGGAACCCCTTGTCAGCCATTACTCCATCTTCTGGTTGAAGTAACTGTAAGATCTGTGATTGCCGCTTTATTTCTATATCAGAGTTGGAGCCTGTGTACAATTTCGAAACAAATGTGATAACCCCACATGGGGCAATGCCAATTAGACCTTTAAAGGTGGTGTGGTTTTTATAGTTGGAAAACGTTTCCGACTGTAATAAGAGAAGATGCTGTTTCACAACGGATCTCGGTGCAGTCTATTATCACTCTCACCTGAGGGCAGTAGAGCTTGAACTTGTCAGGCATTATGGCCTGCACTTGCTCTCTCGTCATCCACAATGGTAGCGAGCCAAGAACCTGGTAAAGGTAGCTTGTCCATGTTAAGATGATGCGACTGACAATAGACAAGATGACCTCGAAGATGGTTGACAAGGTTTTCTCCTGAAGCCCAGCTGCAACACGACAGAGAAACATGAACAGTTCATCAATGAGCGGAAGTTTACGCTGAGGGCTAGGTGTCTCTTGTGCTGTTTGCTGTGCCTTGGACCAGTACAAAAGCCTTGAAGCAGAAGGGTAAACTGACTCCCAAAACACAGTGAAGACCTCCTTTGAGCTGAACCTAGTGTAGTAACAAAAGTCCTCATCTGTGACACAGAACTTGAAAATCATAGGCTGCTGCTGCTGCTTAATTGTCAGCTGCTGGATTTCCAGTTCTAGTGACACAACCTGAAACTCCAACTCTTGAATTCTCCGTTTAGCAGCATCCAGTTTACCTTAAAAGCAAGAAAAAGCATACAACTTAATGTTTATCATTAAAGGGATAGTTCACCCATCTTATTTTTGGGTGAAGTAATCCTTTAAGTCATCTACTAGTTTTTACTCTGTCTTCATTATTGGATGTTATTTGTTAGTGAGCGTGACAGTAATTATTTGCTCTTATGAAATAAAGAGACTACAATAACTAAGATTACCAGGAGAAGGATGGTAGGCATAGTCATGATCTTTTGCTACTCCACCCGCAGGCAGTGCCTCCTCTGTGATGTCTCCTGGGACAGGCATCTCCTGAGATTCATCTAGGACTGCAGCACTAAAATGCTTCCTTGCTCTCTGGTAAACTGGCTGTCGAGCTTGTGAGGCTCTTCCTAGAGATGTGAAATAGATACACATACATGTCATTATGAATATTTAGTAATCATTTCTCAGGACTCAAAAAATATGTATAATACTACCACAAATGCAATACTAACAAATGGCAATTTTAATGGCAACAGGATGCTTTATTATTTATATGGGCTAATAAGCTGTATACAATTTAAAATGAAATAATATTTTCTTCGTTTATTTCATACAAGCACAATTATATGTAAACTGTAAATAATGTAATAAATTATGATTTATTGTTATTTTAATGTACTACTAGGCTTAATAGTGTCCTACCTTTACCCCAGTCATTCCAGGGGAATCTAGATGGCGTTGCTCCTTTCTTAATCCTGGTTCGTCCACTGGTTGATGTACATATATCCTCTGGGGTAAAGTGCTGACTACACACGTAAGTGCTCCCACGGAGGATTTTAAAACTCGGTCCCTTATCTCTTTTGATCGCCCTAACCCAACATGCATGTATTTCAGCGTCCACTGGAAAATCGTGGAAACTTAAATAAGGAAATTTATGTTTGTTGTTTGAACAACAAGGAACACTGCAATAGCATCTACAAGATGACTGTGCCATGCTTATTGGATGGAAAACTGTTGAAAAATGGACATAGGAATAAAATTAATGATAAATCACATCAGCATATGGAAATGGTTTGACATTTAGCTTTGATAAAAATGTAACACTTGTTAGTAAACTTGTGGCAATACACGGGCTAACCGTGATTTAACAGTTATCTTGGTGCTAGCTAACTTTCTACTTTCTCCTCCACGACAGTCACACGTTAAAGAATGCAATAAGTTACTGGAAATAATACTTTGCGGAAAAGCGGAAGTTATCTGACATCATTGTGAAAAGGGCCTATGCACATGCACCTGAAATTATTTGCACTAATTTAGTGGGTCCACAAGGTGGCAACACTCACAATTGAGCCGTTGCTGTCACAGAGAAGCTCTATAAGGTGTAATCACTGCTAAACAACAGGGCATGAAAGTGAAAACAACAGTGGATATGCCCGTCAAGTACGCCTGTGTGAGGAGGTCAGGAGATACCTGCATTTGTATAACTTGAATTTGAAGGAATATAGACATCTTTATGTGTCTAAACCCCTGAAGAAAATCCCAGTATCTCATAGTAGTCAATGCATGCATGCGACAAACACCTGTGTGCACAGTGAATTAAGTATACTTTGCAAGGCTTTGCATTAGACAGTACGCATATGCTAAGTGTACGTATCAAAACTTAAATATACTTTGGTATTAACTACGCATACTCTGAAGGTGTATAGAATGCGCATGGTCCAAGAATTATCTGCACTAATAAGTTGGTCCACAAGGTGGCAACACTCCCCGTTGAGCCATTGCTGTCATGAAGTAGCACTAGAAAATGTAATCACAGCTAAAAATCGCGGGCCTGAACGATGAAGCCGGTATCGGTGGCTAGCCAGGTAAGTTTTAGTTTATTTTGTGTTAACACTGGATTTTAAGTACCATGAAAGTGGGTCGGCCTTTACCGCTGTTCATTACCATAGTAACCTATGCTTGATGGCTAACCCCATGCTGGATTCACGATAATTTCTTTTTTAAAAAAAAAAATTCTTAGGATTAATTATAAGAAGTTTGTGATAGTGTTCCTAAGTGCCATTCTTGAAAAATTCTTAAATATTTTCTCAAGAACATCTTATTGTTTGATGACAAGCTTTGACATTGTCTGATTATTAGGGCTGCCCCCTAATAGTCGACCAAATGATAGTCGATGAGAAGAGTCTTGGTCACCAAGTTTTTATTGGTCGGTTGGGCGCAGGAAAAAAGAAATCCACAGGAAACCGACGAACAGTATTAATCTTAATCTTAATCTTATTAATCTTCTAGGGGTCCCTATACAAAACGCCACGACTAACTGAACTGTGTTACGTGGACTGGCGGTGCGAGATGGACAGACATCTGTGTGTCTTGTAGCCAGTGCACCAGGCCATCACATATCCTACCCCAATGCTCTTATAGGCATCAAAACAGTTCCCTGCACATCAGGGACGAGTCAACTGCACAACAAATAAGGACCGGTTGACCCAGCCATGGCATCTTCTCAATTTTTCCTCCCCAAAAGGAACAAAATCATTTAACTGGGGGTCATTTAGTGTCCTCGTCGGGGGAGGACACCACAGAGACCACACCCCGCCCGGAGGGGGGGGGGCATTTGAGTGGAAATAAGTCACATGAACTTACCAAACCTTGTCAGAAGCATCTCATGTGGAGAAGTCCCGTGTTAGGTCCTACCCGAGTGGGGAGGAGTTCCACAAACACGGTGACCAGGGACAGAGGGACCTCTGCCCAAGGAAGACGTGGTTTACCAATGGGGAAACCATTTTGTGGAAAATACATCACACAGGGTACATACTTACGGGTAACCAGCACATGTGGAGCACCTACCCAGCACAGGGCCTAGTAAGCACACGTAATGGGCCAGCAGTGAGTTTCTCGAAAACTCACCTGCCACAGGGCTGAGGGAGGACATCCAGGGTCCACGACTTTGTGAACACGACTGGGAGTAAAAGCACACATCTTCACCTCAGGGGAGGGTAAAGGCGCTAATGCGCAAGTGGTACACCCGGCCAGCTGTCATGGAACTTACCTGCTCATACCTGACAACACACAGGACGAGACCTCTCAACACACTGATTATAGAATCCCGCAAAGGTGTTGCCCAGCCCACTGCTCCACAGATATCTGCTAAAGAGGTCCAAATATATGCGCAAAGCATGCACCAGACACAGCAATGCCAAGGCTGGGTCTGCCTCCTCTAGGGGCAGCGCTTGCAGGTTCACCACCTGATCCCTGAATGGGGTCGTGGGAACCTTGGGAACATAGCCCGTTCAGGGTCTCAGGATCACGTGAGAGTAACCCAGACCGGACTTGCACAACATCTGTTGTGAAAATTGAGAAGAGACCTTCGTCACCCAGAGGGCAAGATCGGTCACCGAGCACAGCTCCTGCATCAATAATGGGTCAGGACAACCCTCGTGCAGTTCTTTAAGTGCCTTGGCTTGATGCACCTCCAGGAGAGCCATGTTGTGGCATGGGTGCATGGTCGTTTGTCAGTCTGCGGGAGAGAGTAGAGAGTGGTAAGGCATGTCACCTTGTTTATAATCAACAATAACACCTGTGTCTTGTTATAGTGATGCGGAGAGAGACATAAAAGGAATGAAGAGTACCCAGAGAGGGAGAGAGAAACCTGAAGGCTGACGTTGCTAATGCCGAAGTTGTTGTTTACGTTTATTGCTTTTGTGTCCCTGCATTAAAACAATTAAAAAACTGACCTCAAACCTGCTTCGCTGTCTCCTGACTCCTCCATTGCCAAACCAAAGAGCTTTACATATGGCAGGGTGGAGGTGGTCTTTCCAGCTGCACCATAGGCCTTAGCCGCCAGCAATGACGTAAGCCTACAGGCCCTGGACGGAAGCCTCGGACAACTCCACTAGGTGGCAGCACTCTGCGGGCACAAGTGCATGGGCACTTGTGAATGGGCTACCGCACACAAGGGCATCCTCCAGGTCAGACAGGGTGAGCCCACTCTCCGATGCTGCTATCGACAGCTCATCTTCTTCACGAGCCCCGAATGAGATTGCGAACCCGCCCTGAGACGGGCCCCCTGTCTCATCCCAGAACTCGACTGGGGTATACAAGCCTGCTGGGGAATGGGAGGTCCGTGAGGGGTTACCCCACGCCCTGTGCTAACCGACTCTGCCTCATACCCGTAGGTAGAATGAACGAGGCGTGGAGCCGCTGGAGTGGCTTTCCCTCTGACGTAAGTGACCACAACATTGCCATGGTCATGTTCTCGCAATGAGGACATGAACCATCCACAATGTCTGCATGGGTAGCGCCCAAACTCGTGAGACAGCAATCGTGGCCGTCAGAAGTGGAGAGACAGTGACCGCAACCAAACATCATCTTGAAAAAGATGCTTTCTTAGGTGACACTCGTTTAGAAGGAAATATATTCTTCTAGAGGAAGAATAATTACTCTTTGTTTGCTGCTGAAGCACTCAGGGGTTTTCTCTGCACAACGGCGGTGCAAGAGGGGGAGAACCGCTGTAATGCACCGTAAAATCCAACGGAGTTTCGAGGAACACTACCGCTTAGCTCCGAAGAAAAAAACTGAATGAGTGGTTGCCTTTTCTCAAAGATCATAGGTGTCTGGGGTTCCCAAGGGCGACTCCTAGTGTCACTACATTAACACAACGTCAATTAAGTAACAGAAGGGGAACTGTTTTTTCCTCCTGCCTGACATGCGAACTGAACAACAAATCTGCTAAAACTGCACCTGCACCATTTCAGCCTGTCAGCTTGCCACCAGAACCATGGCAGAAACTAGGGATTTATATAGTAGGGCCTTTTGATTGTGGTCCTTCTGTACTCTACAGTACTTTTGCAGACTTTTTACAGGAGAGGGGGATAAGTCACATGCCTAGCAGTCTGTATTATCCTCAGTGTAATGGTGCTGTGGAGAGATAGAACAGAGTTTTAAAGGAATGCATTCTCTCAGCTGAACAAATGAGGAAGCCATGGATATACACAGTGACTGAGTTCTTGCATAACTACAGAGCTACTCCAAATAGCACCACTGGAATTTCCCTTTCAGAATTGCTTCACAATCGGAAAATGCACACAAAACTGGAAATCTTCCCTGTGGGGCCCAAAAGTGACAAATGTGTCATAGTGAAAGACACAATGAGAGACTAACAGCTCAAGAGCAAAATGTACACAGACAAAAAGCGTGGAGCCAAGTGCCATTCTTTCAAATATGGAGATCAGGTGATAGTAAAGAGACCTGATAATGTCAGGAAATGAAATTCAAAGTTCTCACAACCTCTGAACATTGAGAAACAAATTGGACAGAACACCTTCGAACTGAGTGACAAAAAGAAATGGAATGCTTCCACAAACTACTCTGGTCCTGTTGGAACTCAACATGAGGATTTATGGTCACAGGTGACATTTAATCCTAGAAGGAGTGCTAGAGTTGGTAGATCACCAATGTGGTTGAAGGAATACGAACTACAGTAAAAGTTAAGTGTTGTACTGTAACTTTATACATGCATAGGGTGGAAATGTACACCCTGCTGGTTGGCATTGTAACTGTATGTTTCTATTAACAGTTTAATGAGCAGTTATGCTTGCCTACATTATGACACAATGTTTGATATATGTTCAAGAGTCTGCTGTAATGTTTATATTATTTCCAGAGTATCTCATTGAGTTAAGCCTGTGTTATATGCTTGATAACGCTCCAGTGCACAGTGAGATCCTATTTCATGTTATGTAAGGTTTTCTCCATAATACCTTACTGTGAGTTTGTAATTTGGTGTTAATTGTTGTAAAGCACTGTTTTAGAATAGTAATCTCTAGTGATATTTAGAGTCTTTCAAGTAAGGGGGGGGAAATGTTGCGTTCTGTGGTTGCACCACAAGATGACAGTAGAGTGCCTAGATATTGCTGTTAACCTAGAACATCCGGGAATAGAAGTGTAGTTGGCTCTGTCTACATGAGGTGCATGAGGTACATTTCTAGGAGAGTTATAATGATGTAAAGAGAAAAGAAAATAGATTTTACAGGTGTAAAATCTAAATTTAGTCTAATACTTTATTTTAATTATATATTAATATAATTATACATATTATATACTCTGCACCCGTCTACTGAGGTACTTCTACTTAGGAATTAACATTACATTTGACATTTTCGCTGAAGCAAAGAATTGTGGGTTGTGAGTGCACATGAAGGATACACCTCATGCATCCTCAGAATTCCTGCGAAAAAAGGTCGCATTCGAAGTGTCCTACTCGCTTTTCTGACAGCCTCGATGACGTATGAGTGATTCTATAATTGCGGGTACATTAGGCATTTCAAAAAGTTATGGAAAAAAACTGTTCACTAACAAAAATGATTTCCAATATCTTATTGAAAACATATAAAAAAATTATAAATCAGTGCTTGTCAAACAAAGTTACTTCCTTTTTTATTTATCATATCGTCTGTTACAGACAAATTAGGCAATGTGTAAAAATAACAATAAAACATAACAGGAAAAATCCTTCTTGTTCCATTAGACAAGCCATCCTTACATTCCAACACTTGAAACTGAGATTATATTTCATCTTTGCATACATTAAAAATGAAAAAAAAAAAAGTAAATACCTGTCTTCACAGAACCATCAACTAGGAGCAAATATTTTTTATCTAAATTATTATATACAATATCCAGTAAAAAAAAAAAAAGAAATGTTATTGAAATATTATAATGGTGCAAAAATACATCAATAATGTTTATGAGATTTTAAACAACAATTTAATTATTTTTTGTGAAAATAGTTCATAAACAGAGTTGACCCTTTAAGTAACAGAATTGATCAAAGTAACAGATTTGACAGAATTGACTGGGGGGGGGTTCTAACCCCCTCCCTGCCCCCCTGCACAACCATGGAAAAATATAGTTAGGGTAACAAAAACAATTAATAATTCCATCAATATAATAATATAATTAGGAGCAAACATTCTAAGAGAACTATCATTCAAACATCAAAAAGACCTGTCTTCACAAAAATGGCATAGAAATAGAATCATGTTTGATCTTAATGCCTGTACGGAAAATACATGTGCTCCTTCTGGTGAAATACTGGCCCATATTTCCTTCTGTATTTCAACATGTTGTGATGCAACCTTGGTTGGGGATGGAATTATAATATCCTCATGAGGATACCACAACACATCATCTTGTGTCAGCCAGAAGAAACGGTTCCTTCCTATGTTATGCATGCACTTGACCTTTGTATGCATTTCGTTGATTTCGAGGATGGTTCCAGATAGATGTCATTATTATATTTCAGGACACACCAATGTCCAACAATATCTTGACATTTCCAATGGATTTACCCTTCTTGCTCTTCACTTGCTCTAAGAAACTCAACTGCAAAATTGAAGGTTTTTGTATTGTGGAGCAGAAGCAGCTCACATCACGATAATTCAGCTGGCAAGGTCATTTGATGTATCTGCATGGTTAAGGGCACAACAGGAAGTCCTTTTGGCATTTCCTCAATTGCATTATTGATTGTGTCTTCCTCAATGTAGAAGAGTTTCACTGATGTCTCCAATATGGCATGAAACAACTTCTGAGCATTAGGGATATCTCTCTCACAATTCGCTAATACATCAGCAGAACGTTTGAGCAATCCACCAACTCCATCTGGTGAGCCCTTGCCTTGACTGGCCTTCCAAGTTCCAGCCATGAAGCCACGGCGGTGCAGTTCAGTGCTGAATAGGACAAAAATTCTCTTTTTGCTGGTATTGAGTAGCTGGCCCATCGCTAAAAAAGTGAATGACTGATACCAAGGGATGGAATGTTTTGAGATGATCAAGGACTGGGGCCGACAAATGCTACCTCCAGAGGACACAGCCTTCCAAACGAGACACAGCATTTGTTCCCTTCTCACTCAAAGTGCTCGCACTTGTTAAAGAGTGGTGTGCTGTCATAGCAACCATGTTACATTCCATTTCCTTTTGTCCTACGAAGGCCATCTTGTTTAAACGTGGCTTGTTTAGAGGACACTCTGTATACTGCAGCCTTAAAAGGACGTGTCCTACCTAGCAAGCAGCCTTCGAAATGAGACAATGAGTTGAGAATTGATGGTGTTAAAATAAAAGGATTTTACTGCTTGCTTCATTTACTGATTACAATAGTCACAAATGAGAATTTTTTTTTAAGAACTTCAAAACAACATTTATTGTTTAAATTTCGTGATATGTACATGGTTTGAAAGCTGAAAATAAAAATAACTTGAAACACAACACACAAAATTTGGTCTAAAATCACATTTCTACATAAACAGCCCATTGCGACTTCCGACTCAACCTGACAGAACATGTCACATTTGGAACAACCCAGTAAATTAATTAAACATCTTACCTTTTGGGGTTTATGACAACTGTGAGGTAATAATATCTTTAAGATGTTATTTACAATGATTTGAAGAACATTTTTGAGAATTTGAACTCTTCTTACATTTTTCAGATGTTAAGAAAAAAGACAAGTTTTTTTTTCAGGAATACAAAATATTCTTACATTTTCTTTTCTTAAAGGTACTATTTGTAAGATTGACAACAAGTGTTTGAAATGGGTACAGTCCAAATAAAAAATATTGGAGAGTTGTCTACCTCACTCCAGACTCGAAGCTCATGTGGGTTGCCAGAATGTTGATGCAAATTAGCCAACTCAGCATCCGTTTGAAAAGATTTCCGGGCTTTAAGATGTCTCCATCTTCCAAAGGCATCTCCTTGTCTTACTACGCCTCTGGTCATGGTGGTTTTTAGATGGATGGCGAGGCTTTTTAGGTCGGGTGGAATCTGTTATCTCTGATCCAGTTTGTTTACTGGCTCCCATGGCTGCTGCAGCATGCAGTGATGTTTGCCTACAAACTTGTTCAAATCTGGCAATCCAGCAGTGATGAAATACTATTGGTGAGTGGGCAGTGGGTGGGATCACACAGGCCAAAACATTAACAGAAATTCTGACCGGAATGGCTGTAGCTTTGTTATTGGAGAAGCCAGTATTTGTCTTTCACTCAAATCCTTAATTTGCTTTATTTTTCCTTCCTCAACTCTGTTTCCACCTATGTCTCTCCTGTTTGAGATATTCCTCTTTTAATTCTGGCTGTATACTGATTTTCTATCTTTGCTTTTTTTGATACTCTCTGTTCCTCCCTCTAGGCTCCTCCAATGAGAGATGCTGCCTAACCATGCTGGTGTAATATTATATATGCAGAAGAATTCCAGCAACATGATTTGAATCCATGAAAAACCCATCCTTTCATTTCGTTTGGAATGTATCCACGTCATAAATTACAGGCTGTCAGCCGGAACCCCCACACAGTTAAACCAGGCTGTTCAGTGTAAGGTTACAAGGACCATCAGATTTGCACAACTCTAAGACATTTCATCTTAATCTAGCCTTGCTAGATAATGCTGAAAATCAATTTGAACTGTGGTAAAGTTTGTACCTGACAAATTAACGATTATAGACTGATGGACCTCTTTAAAATGTGTGTAGCGATGTGCAATCACCTATAATTGATAAATATAATCTTTAATTTTGTATGATTCATCTCATTCTACTAAGAATGGTAACTAAAAAGCTTAACTTGATAAAATGCAATGATGTGTAAAACCAATATTTTCATGTTTTGTTACCTACACGGATAACAGCCATGAAAAATGTCATATATGCAGAGAAAGCTGATGACAATGACTATCATGTCTCTTGTACCATTCTCAAGATTTAAAAGTTCATGATTAAATATGCACTGGTTTTGAGCAGGAGATTTTTAAGAGTCTGAAACAAAGGACCAATGGACTCAATGGTCAACGGCTCTCCTCTCTTCTGCCTGCACGTGCACGTGCTGGTCACTCAGCTGACTGCCAGGTCCATGCCATGTGAGGCCAAAGGAAGCTCAAGGAATGAGAAGGCCTCTCTTCAAAGCCAAAATTATAATTCATACAGACAGTTAATTAGATCATAACATCGATGGAACGAACTTTCGACCAAGCGCCAAGAACCAAGCAACACAAAGAACGCAAGGAAACACCACAAAGACACGCAAGTACATCTCCAGTATTTCGCTCAAAGTGCTGGTGTATTAATTAAATAATTTGGGTAATCCGATAGCAAATCGATGTAGACTCAAAGAAGGATAAATGGTTCTTAAGGTATTGTCAACAGACTCCATAAAGTTCATTTTTACTGTACCGATCATTTTATTTCACATTCTGTCACTTTTCACCAACCTGTCTCACATATATATCTGTTAGATTAGATTTATGTTTAGAATAGTAATAAAGTTTGTCTGTGTTCAAAGATGATGTGACTGGTATATTTTGATAAATAATCTCATCCCTGTTTCTAAAAGATTTAGCTTCAAAGCTGTACCTAAATAGGTGTGATATTATTTTCAATAAGCCATGAGAATAATATCACTGCAATAAGTGAATTAATCATAATTCACTTATTAAAGGTAATTCCTTACAGTAGAAATTGTGAGCTGATACAACTAGACGTTGTATTACGATTTCAATGGTGGAGAATCTATTAAGACATTTATCTAATTTATAATGGTTGTCGAACGTGACTAAATCCGTTATACATTTCATTACCTAATAAGGACAGTTTAATTTAGTCCATAGCTCACATATCACATAAGAACCTAAATGCCCTTCTACATTTAGCATACCACATATCCTTACATATAATGGTGTGAGAATGAGGGCAATTTAAATTCACTTCTAAATGTCGCATTTCCTTTTCCCTACACTGGACTGAAACACATAACAGCACCCTGAATATCTTTAATCATATTTGCCTATACTATGCTAGAGGAGGAGTGTGTCTATGTTCCCTCAGCCTTATGTTCCCTCAACACTAACTCAGCTAGAGGTGATGACTATCAATCCAAAAAAGCAATATATGATGTCATGCCACATATATAGTATTTATACATTATTAGAAAAACTAAACACTATTTCTATATTTAATATAATTAAAATGTACTTGAAAACCACAAAAACAGGATGACTTCACATTGAATGTCAACTCCGTCAGTGGCCCGTCACCACCGTCAGACTGCGGTCTGATGGAGTTAACATCTGACGGTGTTGACACATTAGGCATTTCTTTCAATGGAGTTCATGTAGTAGCCATTTTGGTTTTTTCTGTTGATGCAAGATGCAAATAGAACCTACTTCAGGAGAATAAAATGATCTAAACATTTCAAATAATTTCCTCAGAAATTGGAAGAGGGTGTTGACATGGTTGTGACACAGGGAATATTAACATTAAGATTTAAAATATTCTAAAACTACAAAACTTACCAGGGCCTGTCTGACATTGATGCACTCTAAGAGGTGGAAGGTGGCAAGGGGTCTTTTAGAGTGACAGCTGCCCCTCATATTGCCTGATTTATTACATTTAAATGAATGTCTGACGGTGTTGACAAAAAGTGGGGACACAACTTTGAAACCTTATGAAACACGCATATGTTGTTGAAAAACAACCTTGCTCTGATATGAGATATTATTAAGTGTTGCTTTTGATGAAACAAGCTCTTTTTAATAATTAAAACAATTATAATTATCCATTTTATTGCATATGAATGATTGAACCCTTCTCTGTGGACACACTGTTTTAGATATAGTGAGAAGTGCCATAGTGCCATAGATTTGATATAATAATCATTAAATGAAATTGAAGGGGAAAATTGTGTTAAATACCTTCTATTATTAATCCCTCATAACATCTACAATTTAAAATATTTTCGATTTTAAACCTAATAGCAGTTACAATTGCTGGACATGTTTTGTCCCAAGTCTCAAGAATCAGTGTCAGCAATTCTCTAATGACATATTATGGTCATTTTACGAGTTCAGACAAAATATCACATATCGCACCTTTAAGTTAGAAATTTTTAAGAAAATGGTAGTTGAGATTTTTTTCATAAGAATGTTTAGTGAATCCGGCCACTGCTCTGTAACAAATTTTGTTCTGGGTAACAGATCACTAGCAGATTCTGAACCAATCTATAGAACGGGATGAATGCCACCAAATCCCCTTCTTTAAAGGACAAGAGATGAACAGTATTTAACCGTCCTATATGGTATTGAAAAATGGCACCTCCCTTTGGTATTCACAGTAATTTTGAGCGGAAAGGTCAGATGTGTAACCTTGTTTTTATGATGATTATGATGAAGATAAAGATACCATTTCATCTTCCATGAAGAACAATAAAATGATGAATTGCTTTTGAGATTTTATGCTATTGTGATCTTATTTACGTGTACATTTTACAATTAATTTGCATATGCAAATAAGCATATATTATTATTTTTTTTAAATCAGAGCCTACACTTCTATAAGATGAAACATGAAGAAAATATGAAAATAAGACATAAATTAAAGGCAGATTATATTAGTTTTATTATTTATTTATTTATTATTTAGTTTAGTATTAGTTTTAATACATTTGACCCAATTATGTTCTAAGTCATTTAATCATACCCTAAATCATTCTGATTTGTGTAGAATGGTTAATATTCTGCAATACTTTATCTTACTACAAATCGTTTATCTGACTGGGATAATTTGTACTTTATGTCACCCCAGTTGAGTCTGTTGAAGTCCCGCCTTCCATGCTTTGCGAGAATATAAAAGACAGAGTGAAAGGCAGGCTCGAGGAAAGCAGATTTCAGCTGAACAAATTTATCTCCCTATTACCCAGCAGTGCGAAAATCTCGCCTACAAGGTTCAACGTTAAATCCCTTGTTCCCTGAGTGTACAGCAAAGTTTATATTGCAAGTTTCTTTTTGTTCTGCTAGTGTTGTTTTAGACCCACAGCAAACAGAAAAATCTAAAAGAGTAAAACATTTACGATACAGATGTCCTTTTAAGGATGGAGTATCGTAAATGTATCCCATGCAGCAGACAGAACATCCTGCCACATGACAGACATGACCATTGCCATCTATGCTTTGGCAGCATCCTCACAGAGAGCAGATGAACTTCAAGAAGCAACACTCAAGGATGGTGGTCATCATGAGTGACACCACAGCGGCTGCAGCTTCCTGCAACACCCTCTCTGTGACTCCGGATGGAACACACATGAGTGCTGCAATAGGCTCAGACACGGAGCATGGAAATCTTGAGGAGGGTCTCTCGCCAATGCAAGCCTTGCAGACCTCCAGCTATCCATATACAGTGTATTCACCCATGATGTTTGCAATGGAAATCTCAGTCTCGCTACTTAGTCAACTTGATTTTCTTAGCCGTTTCTTCGGACAATGACATGGCCTCCATTGCAGCATCAGAAGGCGATACATGGTACTGTTCAGCTGATGATCTGAACAGCTCGGCTTCATTAGCGAAAAGGTTAGCAGATCAGAGGTCAAATTGTCTCATATACTCTACAGGGTAGTTGAAGAGCTCAGACTTGAATGGACTCCTCCATCTGAGCCTGAGCACTCACGGCTGGATAAATGGTATCTAAACATGGGCCGGCATCAAGCTGCTCCCCCAACTAAGGTACCATTCTTCCCGGAGGTCCATGCTGAACTCTCCAAAATGTGGCATGCAGCCTATTCAGCGTGAACACACATTTCGAGAGTAACCGCCTTTACCACGGTGGACCACGTAAAACAGAGAGTCTACACCACACTTCCACAGGTGGGAGAGTCGATTGCATTACTTTTATGCCCCGCCTCTGCACCTGGCTGAAAGAAGCCCCCTTCTACACCATCCAAACCATGCAGACTTACGTTCTCTTGCGGCTAAATCTTACTCGGTCTCAGGACAAGGTGCATCAGCCTTGCACACCATGGTGGTTTTTCAGGCCTTTAAAACTAAAGTACTGAGGGATATGGATGAGCGTGGTCCTGATATTGTTCCCTTTCAAGAGGACATCACACTGTTTGCCACCAAGATTACTGCCAAGGCCATCGGAAGTTCGTTGGGCAGTACGGTGGTACTCGAGCAGCATTTGAGGTTAAATAGCTCAGAGATGCACGAGATGGACAAAGTGAACTACTTGACGATTCCGGTCGACAAGCGGGACCGAGCCCCTCACCTTCCCTAGTCCTCCATCGAAAGAAATCCGGCAAACAGGTAAGTATTGCAGTTCTTGGGGCCGGAATAAATCTTACTAAGCTGCGCCTATTTCCCTCTTGGGATCTCTCTGTGGTCCTACCTGCCTTACAGAGAATCTCCTTTGAGCCCCTGGAGCAGGCCGATCTCAGCACTTTGTCTCTGAAGGCGGCCTTCCTCACTTCTATTAAGAGGGTGGGGGACCTACAAGCACTCTCTGTCACCAGCGAATGGCTCACTCTCACATGATCATGAGACCCCGGCCTGGTTACGTGCCCAAAGTTCCCATCACTCCGGGACCAGGTGGTGAACCTCTCAGAGGAGGAAGTCCCACCCTTGTTGCTGCTATGTCCAGTGCGTGCCCTGTGCATCTATCTGGACTGCACACTGAGCTTTAGATGCTCGGAGCAGCTCTTTGTCTGCTTTGGAGCTCAGCAGAACAGAGGCTTGTCCTTTGGATTGTGGATGCCATTTCCTTAGCTTACCAATCCCAAGACCTGCCGTGCCCCTTGGGAGTCCGGTTGCACTCCACAAGAGGTGTTGTTTCATATGTGAACCTGATATGAACCATATGTGAAGAGCTGTTCCCTGTCGGTGTGTCCATGTGTGGTATTCTCCACATGTTAACCTCCCTCTGGTAGAGGGAAGAGTGCTTCCCCAGCACTATCCTAGCAGGTGCTCGGCGGTACAAAAATCAGGAAAGGCCACCGCCTGTAGCCTCCTCGGGTAAGTGCCTCCTCACATCCTTAACGAGATCAGGGAGATGCCTTACCTAAATCCGCTGGAAGGTCACGATGTGGTCGCGCGCTCATTGCGAGGCATGCAGAACTTCCCGTATCCGCTCCTCCGTAATTCATGACACGGCTCAGTGCCTGCGGCATTTCATATAGGTACCCCTAGTGTCAATACATCGACACAACTTCGAGATGAGTGACAGACTGGGAACGTCTTGGTTACAGATCTAACCTATGTTCCCAGATTGAGGGAATGAGATGTTTTGTCCCTCCTGCCGTGGCACTGAGCCGACCGCTTTTTCTTGTCCCAAAAAAAGATGGCAATCTTTGACCCATTTTAGACTTGCATTCCCTGAATCAGACCCTGTTAAGGTTTCCGTTCAGGATGGTTACGCAGAAACAAATATTCACACACATCCGCAAGAATGACTTTATAGCACTGGTCAAAAGATGCAAACTTTCATTTTCAGATTTTCCCTCGACACAGGCCGTTTTTGAGATTTGCTTTTGAGGGGATCTCATACCAGTATCCTCAGTATCCTCTATGGGCGTAGCTTGGGGGGCACTTAAGGCGGTTCTTAGGGGTCGGATCATACAGTCCAATGTATGATGTATCCAAAAAAATCCAATGCACGATAACTTTTGGAGTTGGAAGGGAATATTAAAAGTGCTGAGTTAGAGCTGAAGCGCCAAATGTTGTCTGATGGCCTCAGAGAATTGACCTGACTGAAATACATATATAATACTATATTGTCACGTTTTGGCTATTCTGGGCAAGACAGTCATACTTTGAATTGCGGGACAAAGCAGGGAAGCTTTTGGCTAGATATATAAAGCAGAGATAGTCTTTTTCTACCATTCCCTCAGTGAAATCTGCTGGTGGTAAAATATTTACCTCGGCCATTGATATTAATAATGCTTTTAAAAATGATATCTTGATCTCTATAGTTCCATGTCTTTGTCTTTTGAACCATTAGAACTTCCTAAATTGATGGCTGAGCAAAAAAATTCCTTAATTACCTTGGCAAGGTAATTAAGGCCTTGCCTACAGGCATGTTAACAGCTTTGCCACTGAATTTTTAAGATGTTATGCTCCAGAACTTGCTTCACTTTTGTTGGAAGTTTATACAGAATCATTAAAGAATGGAAAGCTTCCGCCAACCATGACACAAACCCACGTCAGTTTGATTCTTAAAAAGGACATAAATCCAAGCGAGTGTAAGAGTTATCGTCCAATTTCCATGATCCAACTAGGCTTAAAAATATTGTCAAAAATTCGAGCTAACCAATTAAGTAAATGTCAATGTAATGACATACCTTATACATATAGATTAGGTGGGTTTTATTCGGGAAGCAGCTCTGATAACAATTGCCATTTCATCAATATTGACATTTGGTATTTGATATGGTAGAATGATCCCATTTTGGAAATATATACGGGTTTGGGAATACTTTTATTGGATGGATTAAATTACTTTCTAGATCCTTTGTAAGATTTTGGAAATATATGGGTTTGGGAATACTTTTATTGGATGGAATAAATTACTTTATAGTCACCCAGCAGCGGCGGTACAAAAAAATTGTTTAATTTCAGATTATTTTACTCTGTATAGTGGCACCCAGAAGGGATGCCCTGTTTCCCCGTTATTGTTCTGTCTTGCCCTGGAACCATTAGCAGCTGTAAAAAGACAGGAGGATGATTTTCCAGGGGTGGTGGCGGGTGGTATGGCGCATAAGCTTTTGCTTTATGCAGATGATTTTGTAGATGTCCCCCTCTCTTATTTCAAGCAATTTGATAGAATAACGAAGTCCTTCATTTGGAATCGTAAGCATCCCAGATTATATTTCAATAATTTACATAGGCTGATTGACAAAGGTCTACCTTTCTTTGTTTCCTACCAGTTCTTTAGGTATTTACAGCTGCGCCACCTGCTCTGTACTATTTTTGGGAGTAACATACACCCCTCTAATTTGGCAGATACTCTGGGAGAAGTGATTACTGCTTTTGGAAAAGGTCATGAGGCATCAGTGTATTACTCCCTGCTATATCAGTGTCTCGGGGACCGAGCTTTAACTTCTATCAAGAGATTATGGGAGAAAGATTTATACTTGGCTAGATATTTAAACTTGGAAGAGGGAGTGTGGGCTAGGATTCTAAAAAATGTTAAGTCTGTATTAAAATGAGATGCAAGAGTGCGCCTTACGCAATTCAAGATTTTACATAGATTCTATTGAACCCCTCTAGATTGTATAGGCTTGGTCTTAAAGACACACCCACCTGCTGGCAATGCTAACCAGAAGATGGAGACACAACCCATGTTTTTGGTGGTGTGTTAAGATCCAAGAAATTTGGTTGAAATTTCACATTTCACATTTCATTTTCCCCGGACTGGGGGATGGGGCGGTCATCAATATGGGGGATAAACACATAAAATATTGTGTTCTAACCAGTTTTATGATAGACAGACAACTTATTTTAAGGGGATGGAAGTCGGATGGAGCGCCCTCATTTCGGGAGTGGTGTGTGGAGATGGGGAGGGTGAAAGCTTTCGAGGAGGTGTCATGCAGAAGGCTGGTGGATTTGGGATTTGTTTGATAGGAAATTGGGCAGATATTTAGAGTTTTTGGGGGACTCACAGGGAGGGGCTATACATTAAACATGCAACTTATGAAATCTGAATTTTAATAATTTGGTTTACAGTGACTTATTTTTGCAACATGGTCTCATGACAAGTTGTTACTATATGGCAATATTGTAAGATTTCATGCATATTGGATCATACAAAAATGTACGACTTTTACTTCCATAAACGAACAAACAAATTATGTTATTTAGTTTTTCTTACGTTTAACCCCTAAGCATTACCTACTCCTAACCATAAAGTCTAAGCTCTTACCCAAACTCTAAACCTAACAATGATTTTAATAGGAATAGAACTTTTGTGTACCATGGAAAAAATAAAACATCAGGGTGTGGAACGAGGTTTGAGATGAGGAAGCATATAACAGGTAATTGATATAAGTCAGTCATTTGTATTGCATAAATAAAAATGCAATGAGTAACCAAATTTGTTCACAGATGTTTCCTTTCTTAAAATAAAATGTTAGATACTAAATAAAATGTGATGCCTGAATTGTTTCGATTTGCAATTCTGTTTGTTGATTAGTTGGTCTAATCATATGATATCTCATAATTTTGTAATTTCTTATGAATTATAATTAATTTATATAAGACTAAGTTGCCTTTTTGTTAAATAAATACAAGTTTTAACAGTTTGTATCTGGATTTTTAAAGCTTTAGATATTTTTGGACATTGTTTAAACACAAATGGACACATGATGGTTTCTCTGATGACCACATTTACAGTATAGGGTCTGGCTAAAAATTGCCATTATTATACTGATTGTTTTTTTTTTTTTTTACATTACATTAATTAAAGTTAAAATGTGTAATTCATGCGGCACTAGCATCAGCAAACTTTTGCAAAAAAATTCTGTTTTCCTACAGGTTTTCAGAACACTGCTCCTGTCTTCCATTTGTCACACAAACAGAAACTCCCATCATTGGTTGAGACATTGTTACTGGGTTGGGCTGGTTGGTATGTTCATACAAAGCAATGTTTTGAAAGTGCCACAATGCCACAGTTTTTACACTTTTAGGGATGTCAACCTTATTGTTGACTGCATATTAAACTGGGATAGAAGAAAGTAAAAAAAATAAATACAAAAAAATGTATCATTTCACCTTTAAATTTTCACATTTTGCTAATTTACAAACATATCTACAGTGTTATGAATAATTGCCTGTTATAAGTGAAAACAAGATTTAATGGCAGGAAAACCTAAATGGCGGCATGCGTGGTTGCAGTGGCCGCCAGTCCCTAAAACGGTGCTTTTGTACTTTTTTCTTTGCGTTGGCACAAGTGATACACAGAACATTTAACATGTGTACCAGAATATTGGGTGCATGATCGTAATACATTACTTGACATTGGACAAAAAAGGAAATATATCCAGATGGAGGCATGCTGAACCAGCTTTGCCGCTTTTGCATACTCCAGACATCAGGCCACAAGACCACGGCATCACCAGAGGGAAGCGACCCACAGAAAGGGTGCCAAAAGCAGTGTGTATGAAAACCAGGGATGCTGCCTACAAGTTTGGAGATGAAAGGGCTCTCAGTATAGCCAGAGCTGAACTGTTCCGGGCCATCAGAAAGGCAAAACGCACCCATGCAGAGGAAATTCAAAACAACTTCACAGACTCTAAGGACATGGCGCATGTGGCAGGGTATACAATTCATCATTGAATAAACACACCGGATTAACCAAGTGTTTGCTTGCATCCCACTGAGGACATATAGAGTGGAATTCTTTATTTTTGCCATTTTGGAAAACAGACTTAACTATAAATCTGTGCTTATAGATCAATCAATCAATCAATTAATATTTATTTATAAAGCATATTTAAAAACAACCATGGTTGACCAAAGTGCTGTACAAGGTAAAATGGTTATTACAAGAAAATAAAAACGTACAAAGTAGACAAAAAAATAAAAAGAAGATAAAACCGGTCACAATATTTAAAGAATTTTGAAAGCTAAAGAGAAAAAAATATGTCTTTAGAGAAGACATAAAAGTTGAAATTGAGGGAGATAATCTAATATATAGAGGTAGACTATTCCATAGTTTCGGTCCAGCGACTACAAATGCTCGATCACCGCTTTTTTTTTTGTCTAGATCTAGGAAAATCTGAAGATCTCAGAGGTCTAGAAGGAATATATGGCTGAAACAAGTTTGACAGATACTTAGGGGCCAAATTATGTAGTGCTTTGTAAACAAACAGTACAATTTTGAAGTAAATTCTGTACTTTACAGGAAGCCAGTGCAACGCGATTAAAATAGGTGTAACTGACTCACTTGCAAGTCCCCATGATAAGTCTGGCAGCAGCATTTTGTACCATGTGCAGACGAGAGAGGGAAGACTGAGAGACACCATAGTAAAGAGAATTACAATAATCTAAACAAGATGTTACCAAAGCATGAATCAAAGTTTGAAAGTTGCGCGTGAATAAAAAATGTTTTACTTTTGTGAGAAGGCGAAGATGATAAAAGCATGACTTTACAACCGCACTAATATGTTTATCAAATTAGTAAAATATAAATTGTTATCAAATTGTACACCCAGGTTCTGGCGCATTGTGTTTTATATGGGGCAAGAGAACCTAGGTAGAGGTCAGCAGCACAATTTTCCTTAGGCCCAAATAAAATAAATTGTGTTTTATCTTCATTTAGATTCAAGATTCAGCATCTATGAAATATACATATAACAAAAATGGAAAGTTGTTGATTTTGTTTAATTATATTCTATAATTTCATGCAAGTGCAAAGAAACCACCGTCCAGAAATTCTTCATAAAAAAAAATAACAATACAGTAATTCTAGTAGTAAAATAAAAAGGAGCACTTCTACTGTTATATGACGTCATAATATTTTCAATATATAGTCTCATACTATTATGAGTCTTTTATGGAGCTATGAATGTGTTCTGCCAGTTTCAATTGGTGCATGACGAACTGATCTAAACATCCACTTTGGTGGTAGAAGACACAGGTATTGTCGATCCTTCTGGTGTTACTTTAGCCAATCTGTGGTCTTTGTGTGTTGTGTGTATGGACCTGCAGAGCTGAAAAATTATTCTAAAAATCTTTGTTTGTGTTCAGCAGAAGAAAGAAAGTCACACACATCTGGGATGGCATGAGAGTGAGTAAATGATTAGAGAATTTTCATTTTTGGGTGAACTATCCCTTTAATACTCTATTGAGTTTTAAAGCAACAAAACCTACCTCCTTACAGTAAACCTAACCAAAAGTGTCATAAAAGTAAATGTGACATGAAATATGCTATTGCTGAAGAGACCACAAAATTTTGTGGTGCTTATATGACACTTTTGTTCACATATCGACTTGCATGTCGAATCGCATGTTTTTCAGGATTTGTACCCCCATCCTACCGGTATACCGCACAATTTGTTTAAACCCAAACAAGCTTAATGTAATGTAAATGTTAAAATGTATCACCTTACAAAATGTGAACTATTTGTTCAGATGCACAAATGTGAGTATAGTGGCCGTACTTAGCAGACTTGCTCTTGAGAAGCTTCAACTCCCAGCTGATTTACAACTCACTGTTTGCAATGAATGTTTATGTTCTCAACAAATAGCTTTGTGTCCTACGCCTTTCAGAGCTTACCATTATGCAGCAATAAAAATAAATTTATGGACATTTAAAAAGAACTACCTTTTTTGTGAGTAGTCGTTATATTTGGGTTCTGATGCATTTATTTTCCTCTTCAGGATCATTATTGTTTATACAAAGCATATTACTGAAGGATAATGTTCATAGTTTACTACTAATCTGTTATACAGCCAATGTAGTTACTTCAAACCTACAACCATAAAAAAGGATTTATTGAGTACTATTGCGGCTTAACAGACAGTACATTTGCTCTTGGTTTAATTGGTTAATTTCTACAATTAACTAACGGCTAATTTTGTCAGTGGGGTGCATATAACGTAAACACCTATAATCAACTTTATCCTTAAAGTCAACATGAAATCAAATTTACTTAGTAATTAAAAATGTGACTTTCTTAATACATGGCCAATGTATTATACAATTATACAATGGCCTTAATGTGCATGATGAATTAGTGCACATTATTCCAAATAATATATATATATATTTTTTTTGTAGGCTTTAATAAAAATGCAGTGATGGGGGAGGCTGGGGTATTTAATGTTTTTGTTGTTTTTAATTTTGAAATATGTGACATTATGATGTTATATCAGTGGTGGTGGTGTAGTGGGCTAAAGCACATAACTGTTAATCAGAAGGTCACTGGTTCGATCCCCACAGCCACCACCATTGTGTCCTTGAGCAAGGAACTTAACTCCAGGTTGCTCCGGGGGTATTATCCCTGTAATAAGTGCACTGTAAGTCGCTTTGGATAAAAGCGTCTGTCAAATGCATAAATGTAAATGGAAATATCAGGTTGACTTCAATGGCTAAAAGTTTATGGAGTTTGTTTGATTTGATATATATATAAATACCGATCAGCCACAAAATGAAAACCACCTGCCTGATATTGTGTAGGTCCCTCTCGTGTCTCTTCTAACCAAAATTGTACAGAGCAGTTTTTGTACCTTTTTTCATTAAGGAGCCATTTTTTTATATTTGGTTGAGGCATTTTTTTTTTAAAGAGCCATACCACAAACTAATAATTTAATTTTCAAAAACAAAGTTTGTCAATAAAATCACATTTTTATGTTGCCCATAGACTACTCAAATACAAACAAATATGTAAACATTTGGGGGATGTCGGGGGGGGGGCCCCCGCCTCATTTGGAAAGCTCCAATAACCACTGGAGGAGTAACATGTTCTGGGTGCACACTCGAATACGCTGTTGTCAGCTCTCTTAGAGCATTTCACATTAGAGGTCCGCTGGGCTCGGGTCAGTTTTTCAAGTAGGACCTCGGGTTCGGGTTTGTAATTTATGAAAAAATATGAAGGCCTTCCAAACTTGTTTCCCCCATGCGCTCTCACTCACATTCCTGCAAATGGATGTGTTAGGGGCCGTTCACACGAACACATTATTAAATGCATCATGATCGTCTCAGCACATTAGCGTATGAATGGCGCGCTCTGCTAGTGGGTGGGATCACATCACAGATAATGAGATGGACCGTTAAAAACTGTACATTTTGTTTCAAACAGATTGCATTGCAGGAGAATATTTGTTTTAAATTTGAATTATTTTATTTAAAAGTAGACATTTTAAGCTTTCTTTAGACATATGTTTCATGTTTGTGTGATAAGTATTCACGGAGTTTCAGTTAATTTTTGTGACGTGTTTCTGAAATACGCTCGTGAACACAGAGACTGCTGAAAGCTCACCCTTATTATTTTCTTTATTTTACAAAAGCACAAGATTTTGTTGTTATTGTGAGTGTACACAAATAAAAGTAGACCCATTATAGTATCTAATGATGTCTTACAAAAGAATACCTTGCCACCCCTGCTGCCACCCCAGTTGGCAGCAAAGAATTAAGAGTTATGGCCAATTTGAGAATTTACGAGTGCGATTCTCCAATGTCCGACTGCACTGAATGCAGCACGAGATGGTGCCAGAGCGGCAAGAGACTGATCAGTGTTCTGAGTAAACAATTAAAGCGAGGTCCAGTACCTCGTTTGAGTGCCGTGACCTATTTATTTCCACAGTGTATTTATGCTCACTTTAGTACAGCTCAATCCATAGATCTTCATGTGTAAGTTTTTCTTTGTATAGTTTCTTCTTGTACAAATGCTGCGTGCGTTTGCTTCCCCTATCACACATCTGCCTGTCATCACCTGTGTCTTACCTTAATGCCTTTCCGGTGATAATGCCCTTACTTCAATCATACTTCTATATCCTATTAAGTGAGATCACATTGTATGGTCACTTATTCCTAATATGAACTGTTTCACATGAAACCTCAAATGCAAGACATTGATTGCATTAGATTAAGTTTGTCTGTATGAGTTTGTATATGGCAGCCTGTGCCCTTTTTTAGTGTGTACATACTATTTCTCATCAAACTGTGATAAACGTTATTAAATTAAGTATATATAAGTCTGCCATATGTTGCCACCCCTAAAAAATTCCTGCCCCCCTCTCGCCACACCATAAATATTTTTCTAGATCTGCCCCTGGTCTTACACTTATCTGTATACCCAAAAATGATGGAGTATTTTCAATTGTTTCTGCTGTAATGACGAAAATATCCAGCAGGACGTGCCGGCACGTCCGTTGACCCCAGAGGATTCATTTAAAATTATGATTTAAAATACATTTTATGCAATTGTTTAAGCAAAAAGTTTCTAAATGGGGCCACATGTTGGTTGGTCGGTTGCTTGGGGCCTCAGAAATCTTAAACCTGCCCCTGTTTTTTTTTTTCACATCAATCTACACTCCATATCCCATGATGACAAAGCAAAAACCTGAACCTTTCTTTCTTCTGTGGAACACAAACAGAGATTTTAGGCAGTATTTAAGTCTCAGTCACCATGCACTTTCATGTCAATATTCTACCTCTCTCCATCTGTGTTTCATGGAAAAAGAACACGTACAAAATGCATGTCTCCTAGATAAGAGACTCGAACTTAATTTAGAAACAAAATTTGTTTCAGTTCATTGTTGTTTAGAATGAAAGAAGGCAGCCAGGGATAAAAGGAAAACAGCACAAATCCAATTCTAATCTAGAAAGACTTTGGATCCGTGATGTATCACTGCCAGGAATGTCCAGAGAAACCTTCGATTGGTGGAAAAGGGCCAATAACTCAAAATATTCTGTATTCATGCATCCTAAATTGAGTTCCCACAAAAATTTGCATAGAAGATGGATGGATGAAATGTCACATTTTGGGCTCATAATTCAAATATTTTTTTATTTTTTTAATCTATAGACATAAGTGCTAATAACTCTGAGTACAAAATTGAGGCTATGGGGGTTACCCACAATGCCTTGCACTCGAAACATTTTATTATGTTTTCTTGGTCAAAGAGAACATATGGGGGCATTTTAATAGTTTATATTAAGAATTCATAGTGGTTTTAGCTCTTTTAATATTTATTACTGTATGTTGTTTTGTTGCAAATACATGTATTGTGTGATGACACCATTAGGGTGTTCTGTGTCCCCTTTGGTCAACTTGGACCCTGCTAACACTTTTGCATTAATGTTTATGCATGTGCAACTGAAATACAGGCATATATGCAAGTTTATTTAATGATTGAGGATCATTACAAAATTTTTTTATAAATTTTGCTGTAATTATATTACCTAAATTTGAATCCATTCAGTTACAATTATTAAGTTGAAAAAACAACAGTTAAATAGTAAATCTGAGTTAATTCTACTTGCATCTAGTGATCTTTAATAGTTTATTGTTGTTGTTGTTTTGGATTTTCTCCACTTTTCTCCCCTATTTGGAATGCCCAATTCCAAA
This sequence comes from Xyrauchen texanus, assembly GCF_025860055.1. Taxonomy (NCBI): domain Eukaryota; kingdom Metazoa; phylum Chordata; class Actinopteri; order Cypriniformes; family Catostomidae; genus Xyrauchen; species Xyrauchen texanus. The sequence goes on from NC_068314.1 coordinate 8,851,634, forward strand.
TGTGCTCTAGGTCCTTGTGGTGGCCTAGTGACTTGCCTCAATCCAGGTGGCAGAGGATGAATCTCAGTTGCCTTCACATCTGAGACGGTCAATCCGTGCATCTTATCACGTGGCTTGTTGAGCGTGTTACCACGGAGCATGTGTGGAAGCCCACACTATTCTCTGCTGCATCTACACACATCTCACGATGCACCCCTCTGAGCGCAAGAACCACATTATAGCAACCATGAGGACGTTAATCAAATGTGACTCTACCCACCCTAGCATCCGGGCCAATTGGTTGCTTAGGATACCTTACTGGAGTCACTCAACACACCCTAGATTCGAACTTGTGACTCCAGGTGTGGTAGTCAGCGTTTTGCTGAGAGAGCTTAATTACACAAGTTTTGGAAACGCCATTACTCAATTAATTGAGTAGAGTGAACTTATTAGGGTTTTTACATTTCATAGGGGTTTTAAAGCAACTCTAAAAATACATTTTGGCCCAGATAACTCAATGCAATGGAAAAAACAATATCCAGTGTGACAAGTGTTCCAAGATTTTGTGTAAAAACATTGTATGCTCAATTTGGATTACCAGCTTTCTGACGGACAGGCAGCAGCTTGTGAGGCAGGGAAAATTCACTTCCACCACCTGTACCATCAGCACTGGTGCCCCCCAGGGATGTGTGCTCTCCCCACTACTCTTCTCCCTGTACACCAATGACTGCACCACCAAGGACCCCTCTGTCAAGCTCCTGAAGTTTGCAGACGACACCACTGTCATCGGCCTCATCCGAGATGATGATGAGTCTGCATATAGGCTGGCTGTCTGGTGCAGTCAAAACAACCTGGAGCTGAACACGCTCAAAACAGTGGAGATGATTGTGGACTTTAGGAGGAACACCCCAACATTGTCCCCCCTCACCATTCTAAACAGCACTGTGGCAGCAGTGGAGTCATTCAGGTTCCTGGGCACTACCATCTCACAGGACCTGAAGTGGGAGATACACATCGACTCCATTGTGAAAAAGGCCCAGCAGAGGTTGAAGTTCAACCTGCCACCAGTGCTGCTGAAACAGTTCTACTCAGCAGTCATTGAGTCTGTCCTCTGCACTTCAATAACTGTCTGGTTTGGTGCAGCTACGAAATCAGACATCAGAAGACTACAAAGGACAGTTCGGTCTGCTGAGAGATTATTGGTTGGCCCCTGCCCCCCCTTCAAGAACTATACACTTCCAGAGTGAGGAAAAAGGCTGGTAAAATCACTCTGGACACCACTCACCCTGCCCACTACCTTTTTGAACTGTTGCCTTCTGGCCGGCGCTTCAGAGCACTGAGCACCAGAACCGTCAGACACAGGAACAGTTTTTTCCCTCAGGCCATCCATCTAATGAACAATTAAATTGCCCCATTGAGCAATAATTATGTGCAATACACAGTTTAATTTTAATTTATATTATCCAACTTATCCACTTCTGCCATTACTTACATTGCTCTGTACATAATATACAGGTTTTTGTTCTTTATATAACAGATTGTATTAGATTTGCACTATGTGTGTATGTGGGTATGTATGAAGGTGAGTGTATGTACGTATATGTATAATTATTTATTTTGTGTTCTTTTTTGTTTTTAATTACCTATGTCTTGCTGCTGTTTTTGGTATTGTTTGTATTGTTGTTGACTGGAAGCTCCTGTCACCTAGACAAATTCCTTGTATGTGTAAGCATACTTGGCAATAAAGCTGATTCTGATTCTGATTCTGATTTGTGACCTTTATGTGACACAGAAATCTCTAAATGACATATCCACATTCTAAGTTCAAGGGTGACATTTACAGTTCCGTAAAAAGCTCTCTTAAACCTTTTGGGGTCTTTTAACAGCCTTTTAAGAAAAGTTCTACTCAACTCCACTTCTTTGAGTGTGTGTGAGTCACTGGGATTCCGGGCACAATTCCCACAAGACAAAATTATAATATACACTTTAAAAACCTTTAAAAATTATTATAATAAAAGTGAACAGTATGATGAATAATTTGACTACATATGCTAAATTATGTTGATGTGTTTGGTGAAATCTATTTAAAAGACACTTAATTGTCTTGTTAATGAATAGATAAAATTACATTGCAACACATAATTCAAGTCATGAGTAAACAAATAACTTAAGTCGTGAATAATTATTGAGTGCACTGCCTACAAATATTTGTAATCATTCAAATGTTCCTATTTTATCAATTTAAATGTATATTTTTGAACAGGAAGTTTAGCTCAAAGAGAAGCGCGCGGACCGTTCGTCACGCTCAACATACGTGCTTACGTCAGGCGCCTTAAGTACGTCGCGCGTTTGTACGTCTGAAGTTTGAAACTGACGAAGGGACAAAAAATATATATTTATTTAAAAGCTGACGGAAGGGCGCTAAATACAAACGTACCATCAATAAAGTATTATTTAAAATTCGTATATTTATTAAAACATCTTAAGAGTCAAGAGGCTCCTGGTCAAAAAAAGCCTGGTGCATTTATTTCATGAAAATAAGTGAAGAGCTAGCTGCTAGCATGCTAACTGCGCAGGTTTAGCAGCCTCGCTGAAAAAAATGAAATATATTTGTTTTTAACTGGAGATTTATTAAACATTACAGTTGGGTCGAGTCTGTGAAGCACCGTATTTCGTTTTAAGGGTATGTTGTCTGTCTAAAATGTGACTTGAGTAAAGATGTGTTTGTACCGATTGGAAGTCAGTGGTGTTTCTTAGTTGTTTTTGATGTGCTTAGCAATTGTTTGTTTGTAAACACACTGGTTTGTAGCTGGCATCTGGGTGTTTTTATGGTGTATGAGTTAAATTAAGTGTAGTGTTGTGCATGCTGGACATGGTGATATTGTATGCAGGATTTATGTGTAACTCTTGAAGGCGTGTGTATGTGTTTCTATATACAGGATGGCACCTCGATTGCAGCTGGAAAAAGCTGCTTGGCGTTGGGCAGAGACAGTCAAACCTGAGGACATCACACATGAACACATTGAAGTAGCATATAGAATTGCAGTGCCAGCGTGCAAGAGAGGGGCATGCAGGTAATCTGGAGGCAACTTGATTTGTTTTTACTTTATTTTTATAAAAAAATGTCACATGCTGCATACTGAAGCTATTTTATTGGCAATAATTTTAATTCAAATACAATGTTTATGTAACAACTCTAAATTAATTTCTGTAAGCATGTATACCAGCATGAACATTTTATGCTCTCACACAGAAGGAACTGTAAAGGGAATCCAAACTGTCTAGTTGGTATTGGGGAACAGTCCTGGTTGGGTGAAATTGATGAAAATGCCTTCCACAACATCGATGACCCAAATTCAGAGAGACGAGATAAGGTACACAATAATGATTCACCAAAATTCTGTGAAAACAATACAGCAAGTCAAGCCATAACTGTCTGTACTAGGGTTGCCAACCGTCCTGTATTATATGGAATTTGTATCTTAGGGAACAACATTTTGTTCTGTATGAAATTTATATGGGACACCATTTGTCCTGTATTTTTGCATCCACACTTGACAGACGTGGCCAGAGATAAGATCAAAGACAATCAGCACATGTTTTCTGTTGTGTTTTCAGTCAGAAGCAAGTCAGAGTTTTGTCAAACATATAGCATTCGAATTGCATGAAAATCACGCCCCTCCATTGTGATCCAAAAAAAACAAGTACTTCATGACATTACCTTATATTTCAGTGCTCATTATGTAAGAGAGACTTAGCTAAATGGCATTCACATTGTAATTCAAGGAAAAATACACTATTTAATTTTAAGTGTTTTCTCTCTTATAAAAATCCACTTTAATGCATGATGGCTTAATACAGTACTAGGACAGTGCACCTGAATGGTCAAATAACTTTTTTTAGTGATATTTTTTTCAGACAGTTCATTGAGCTTTAAAAAAATGGAAAAGGCTTAAGCTAATTATGTGGAAAAAACACTTCAGAGAAAAATATAGTCTTGTTCCATTGACTGCAGCTTCGTTCTTTTTGCAAAAATTAGTGTTTATTAAAAATGAAGATTAAAAGTATAGTTCACTCAATTGAAAATTCTCATAATTTACTCACCCTCTTGCCATCCCAGATGTGTATGACTTTCTCCTGCAGAACACAAAGAAAGATTTTTAGAATAATATCTCTGCTCTGTAGGTCCATACAATGCAAGTGAATGGTGATCAAACATTTTTAGCTCCAAAAATCACAAAGGAAACATAGGATAATATCCATAAGACTCCAGTGGTTAAATCCATGTCTTCAGAGGTGATATGATTTGTGTGGGTGAGAAACAGATTAAAATTTAAGTCATCTTTTTACCCTAAATGTCAACTTTTACATCTGAAAGTCACATGTACCTGTTTTGTTTCACTTTCACAAGTGAAAGTTAACGTAGAGATTTAGAGTCAAAAAGTCCCCTATTTTAAGTTGGAATGCCTCGCTTGTAGAAAGTTGGCAATCCTAGTCTTTACAGAACATTGTTGCAATTGTGAATGCTCACAGTGTGTGTGTGTGTGTGTGAGATGCCTGATCTTGCACAATCCTTTATGGAAGCTATAACCCCACTCTGAATTCCTTTCTGTTACAGAACACATTTGTAGGCCTGACGAATCTTGGGGCGACTTGTTACGTGAACACTTTCCTCCAGGTGTGGTTCCACAATCTTGAGCTCCGCAGAGCCCTTTATATTTTTCCGAATTCCAGAGCAGAAGGGCACAACACAGATTCAGGTGAGTAAGTAATCACCCACATGTGATGTATATGTTATAGTAAACAACATTTATGAATGACTACATTGTCAAATGCGCTGTGGTGATTGAGTTTGACTGTACTCACAGTAATTTTGCTTAGTATTTTTCTTGCAAACTTCTGAAAAACTGATCTTTTCAACTGCGAACAAATCTTAAAGCTTAATTTAACTTGATTCGTTCACATTATTCTGTGTACCGACAGATTATGAGCCAAGGACGATATGTGAACATCTGCAGTATCTGTTTGCATTGCTACAGAACAGCAACAGACGATATATTGACCCCTCTGGGCTGGTGAAGGCTCTTGGGCTTGACACAGGGCAACAGCAGGCAGGCCAATGAAAGACTAACATGCTTTGCTTGAGTACCCTGTTTACTCTGTAAATGTTTACAAGCCACCTTTTTGCTTTCTTGTTGTAGGATGCCCAGGAATTCTCCAAACTATTCCTCTCACTTCTAGAGGACACACTATCAAAGCAGAAAGACCCAAACCTACAAAATGTCATCCAGCAGCAGTTCTGTGGACAGTTCTCGTATGTTACAGTGTAGGTTATTCTAAGTAAATGTTGTTTTGGCATTCATTTTCAATTTATTTATTGTGGTCACTCTGACAAATAGTTTATTAATTTGTTTTACATATTCTCAAAAATATGTATTTTTATTGATGGAAGGATTAATTCAACTGAACTTATACCGAGCCAGTGGTGGGCACTCTCAGCGTAAACCAAAAAAAAATTATTATTACTTGATACATTAATAACCACTTGATCTGAACAAAATGGGTATAATTTTAAAGCTTAGTATCTTGACTTAGCAATGCATGTAGCTGATCCTATCAATTCTTAAATAATGCTTTTTAATTTGCTGATAAATAAGAACTGTTTTGTTCTCATCATTTGGAAATTTGTTATCACAACAATTATATTCAGAGATGGTAAAACCATAGAAAAAATGAGATGGCCATGTGTTATATATTGTTGGAAAGGTCTCAATTAGTAGAATGCAATGAGCAATTTTTTTCACTCAGAGGCCAATCTGCAGTGAGTAGTCGTGTTTGAAATTCCCAAAAACACATGAAAACATAATAAACAGAAGTGTCTTTTTGTCACGTTTTTTTTCTTAGTACTTCCCAAAACATACATATAACATAGACAATGATGTACCTTAACTTGCAGCTGACTATACCAATTCAAACAAGCCCAATCACAACATATAAGTAAAATATTCCTCAAAGAGTGTACATGGAAAGACGATGCACAAGAGGGTGCTCAACACATGAAGTGTGTGTGTGTGTGTGTGCGCACGTGTGCGCACATCTGGACATATCCACATACCCTAGGACTTTGTGTATGCATCCACATATTTGCTTATCTAAAGGATTGGGATGCTCCTGAACACTTAATAGTTCTGTATTTTGTGGTCTAATGATCATTAATTTGCAATGTCCTGTCATTTTTGACGGGGAACACAAGATGTGTAACAAAGTGAAAGAAAACCCAATTCATTTTACAGAAAATGGTCAGATGTTTTTGGTTTTCAGATAAACCAAGATAAAAGTCAAGGAATTTTATTCCAATTGGAATAATTAAAAAGTCGTCTGGGTCAAAATGACAGGAACACAACATAAAGGTTCAGTAAATATTTATAATGACTGGTTACACTAAAAGAAATCCTTGTTTCGGTGTACACAATAGATGCAACAAGTGCGGACGTGAATCTCCTCTACCATCTCGATTTTATGAACTGGAACTGAACATTCAAGGACACAAAAATCTCACGGATTGCATCACAGAGTTTCTGAAGGTAACTACTCATCTACAAACCTTGTGCCTGACTGCTCCAAATATCTTGCTTTTTGTCATACAATTTGTTTTAGATAAAATCTTAAAAGTCTCAGTGTGTTATCTATTTTCCTTACCATGTTTAGGAGGAAAAGCTAGATGGTGATAATTGTTACTTTTGTGAGAGTTGTCAGAGTAAACAGAACGCGACACGGCGAATCAAGCTCCAGAATCTTCCCCGCACGATCAACTTTCAGCTCATGCGCTTTGTTTTTGATAGGTGATTTTTCGTAATACTTCCCTCCTTTTAGCTATTATCAGATGTTTTATAGCCGTATTTATATTTAATCATGTTCTTTCTCTTTCTGTGCTCTCAAAGGCAAAGTGGGCACAAGAAGAAGCTGAACACCTTCATTAGTTTTCCAGAAGTTCTTGACATGGGACCGTTTTTGGAAGGAAAAGGTATAATGCATTTAATGTGTTGATCTGCATCTCCCTCGAGAGTATGTCACCCTACCATCTGATAAAGTCCAATGAACATGAATTGATGTTTTTTTTGTCTCTGAACTCAGAGGAGAAGTGCATGTATGAGCTTAGCGCAGTGTTGATTCACCGCGGCGTGAGCGCGTACTCTGGCCACTACATCGCTCACGTTAGAGACGCTCATACCAACGACTGGTACAAATTCAACGATGAGGAGATCGAAAAAATGGAGGGCAAGAAACTACAGTTGGGCCTTGAGGAAGACATTGGTAAAGAGTGATGCTAGTTGTCTCTACTGTACTTTGGATGATGTCTCAGTTTTGCAGCTCCTTGTCAGTGCAGTTACTTTCACAGATATTCTTACGGCTGGTTTGAGCAGCTCTCATTGCAGTTCAGTCCTGTAGTAGTTTTATTCATTATTTTTTACATTTCAGCTGAAACTGCCAAATCTCAAACCCGAAAGCCAAAATGTAGCAAAGGCTATCACTGCTCGAGGAATGCTTATATGTTAGTGTACAAACGTCAGAAAGAGGAAGGTGATCAAATGGAAACAAATGTTGAAGTACCAGGTAATCAAACTTTTAACATTTTTTATCATAAAAAAAAGCTTTAATATATTACTTTTTAAGACATTCATAAAAAGATCCCAATTGGTTCAGAATGTTTCCATCATAATTGCACTGTACACAGCTATTTTAGTACCCATGGCAACCTTGTTGATAACCTTTCCTGAAGTCAGTTTAAAGGAACAGTTAACCCAAAAAATTTAATTCTCTCATTATTTAGGCACACTCATTTCATTCCAGATAAGACTTTCATTCTTCTGCAGAACACAAATATTTTTAGAAGAATATCTGAGCTCTGTAGGTCCACACAATGCAAGTTTTACAGCTTTTAAAATTTGAAGCTCCAAAAACATACAAAGGCTGCAAAAAATTTATCCATTCAACCCCAGTGGTTTAATCCATGTCCAACTCTTTTTTTTTTTTTTTCCACTATAAATCTTGGCAACAGCAGTATCCTTGGCGATCATGATTTCAAGCTCGATTACACTTCCTAATGCCATCTAGTTGTCTGTGCATGCATCAAGCACTAGGGAATGTAATCAAGTTTGAAATCATGATCGTGCCTTGAGATTGCAATGACAAAATATACAGTGAAAAAGGAGTTGCGTTTTGATTTGTTTCACTTCAGAAGATGAAACCGTTTAAACCACTGAAGTTGTATGGATATATTTTATGCTGCTTTATGTTCTGTTTGGAGCTTCAAAGTTCTGGTCACCATTTACTTGTATTGTATGGACCTACAGAGCTGAGATATTCTTCTAAAAATCTTAATTTGTGTTCTGCAAAAGAAAGTCATATACATATGGGATGGCATGAAGGTGAGTTAACGACGAACTATCCCTTTAAGATGTTGTTCTTTTGGTTTTCAGCTTTTCTACAGCAGCTGGTGGACCAGGACAACAAGAAGTTTGAGGAGTGGTGCAATGAAATGGCAGACATGCGAAAACAGAGTGTTGACAAAGGCAAAGCCAAACATGAGGAGGTGAAGGAGCTCTACGAATTGTTACCTGCTGAGGACGGTCCGTAAAAATGCCTGCGCTTCAGTTTCTCTGACAACATTAACTGTTAAAATCTCCATTATTAACTTAAACGTGCCAGAATTATCTTCAGTCACTTTTTTTTGTTTCACATATTATCTGACTATAACAAAATGGTTTTTTTTTTTATATGAAAGCATCAATGCCTGGTCTCCTTTTGTGTTTTAGACAAGTCTTATGAGTTTGTGCCTCTGGAATGGCTGAAGAAATGGCTTGATGACTCCACGGCCATCAAAGAAATTGACAACAGCCATTTCCTTTGTTCCCATGGCAAACTGCACCCAGACAAGATTGGTGAGACTAAAAGAATATCCTTGAAGGCTGCCCAGGTCCTCTTCAAGCATTATGGAGGAGGTCCCAGACTAGACCGTAAGGGCTACATAGTGCTTCCACTTTCAATAAATAATTCCAAACATCTGCGCACTAATCATTTTAGTTTTTATCTTATACATATATATTTGCATTCTGGATGGCATTTAGGGTCCTCTCTCTGCCGAGAATGTGTTGCTCAGCGTTGTCGAGTGCTCAGACTGAAAAACCAACTGAATGAAGATTACAGAGAGGTCACAAATCTTTCCAAATCCTCTTTGAAAAGGTATGGGCATTGATCAGCTGCTACTTGAACCATGATCTCCAACAGATGCAGCTACTACAGGTCATTAAAAAGTCTTTGTGTGGCTGTGTTGTAGTGATGAGTCTGGATTCTGGATCGGGAAGGCCTCTCTAAGAAGTTGGAGGCAGTTGGCATTAGACCAGCTGGAGGAAGATGAGGAAGAAACCAAACACAATAACAGCAAAGTTAATGGAGAGAAAAGCATCAGCCCAGCAGCTAAAGGTACTGATTAGACTAATTAAAGCCTTATTATGTCTAAATATGTTGTTTTCTTTTGCTTTCTGTATATCTTGTCATGCAGCTGTGTTAAAGGGATATTTCACTCAAAAATGAAAAAAAAAAAAAGAAATCTCTCATCATTTACATCCCAGACATGTATGAATTTCTATCGTCTGCAGAACACAAAGATTTTTAGAAGAATATCCCAGCTCTGTTGGTCCATACAATGCAAGTGAATGGTGATCATATCTTTGTTGCTCTGAAAGTCACATAAAAAAAAGTAATCCATAAGACTCCAGTGGTTAAATCCATATCTTCAGAAGCTATATAAAAGGTGTGGGTGAGAAACGGAACAATATTTAAATTGATTTTTTTTTTTTTACTCAATCTTCTTTTTTGACTTTTACATCTGAAAGTCACATGTGGTGCCTATTAGTTTCACTTTCACATCTGAAAATGACAGTAAAAGTGGAAATTTAGAGTAAATAAGAACTTAAATATTGTTCCGCTTCCACCCACACCTATTATAATGCTTCGGCAGACATGGATGTAACCACTGAAGTCATATGGATTACTTTTATGTTTCCTTTATGTGATTTTTGGAGATACAAAGGTCTGATCATCATTCACTTGCATTGTATGGACCTACGGAGCATATTTTTCTAAGAAAGAAAGTCATATACATTTGGGATGGCATGAGGGTGAGTAAATGTTGAGGGAATTTATGGGTGAACTCTCCATTTAAGCAGTTGTGGCTGTCTTTTTGTAAGCAGATGGAGGTAAAGGAGATAAGGAAGAAGGGGATGGTGAAGAGATGAAGAATTTTAATGAAGACATTCTTTGTCATCACGGTTCGTTTCTTTTCTGTGATGTTACGTAACATAAAACCAAATCAAACAAACCAAATTAATAACTTTTTTTTTTAGGTGTTTTTTGGTCAAGGGTGGCAGCTGACCTATGTATATGAAAGCCTCTATTTGCTATCACTAGCTTGGTTTCCATCCAACAATTTTTATGTGCATTTTGAAATTGCGCATTAGAAATCCTGAATGGAAATTCTTGATGTGCGAATAAACTCCAAAATTTGCTTAAAATGTTATGCACTAGGCAGAGCTGCATTTTCTTGAGTATTGCATTAGTTAAAATGCAATTTATTCAAATGAACGATGGCGTGTGTTTTCCAGTTGTGCACATTATTATTGTTATTAATGTGTGATAGCCTGATGTGACTGGAACACAATTATTCAAACATAGCGCTTGACGTTCAGAAGTGTTTAACCCACAGATGGTTGTTAAAGTTGGTCCTCACAATCCTTAAGAACAGTTTTGAGAGCGGGTGCTCCCAGGTATGCAGAGGCTGGCAGCATATGAGCACCACAGCCATTTCAGCTCTCGTTATATCAGATATCACACTTATTCTGCAGCATTTAATAAAACAATTGCTCCAATCCTGCAAATAAAACTCTCCTGGAAGCAAGGAGGTCATTCAGCTGCTCCAAGATATTGCGCATTACGTAGTGAATGGAAATGCAGAACCGTTAGTATTTTAGTTTTTTTGTTGTTTAAATTTTTAGAAATTCACTTAAATTAAGCTATTAACTTTATCCCTGATAGCAAAGTTTTATGAAACATTTTTGAAAATCGAAAAAGACTTAAAAATGCTGACACAGTGTTTTTTTAGGCCATGCAGCCAGGGTTGCTGGTTATATTTATCGGACCAATTTATTGGTCTTTTGATAGTTGATATGTCAATAGCTATGTTTCCATCCATGTTACAAATTTAGAGGTGCACTTAGTAATTTTTTCCTCATTGAAAAAAATGTAACTCCTAAAGACATTAATTTTAAATTTTGCAATACATGTAGGAAATCATGACCACTCACATTAAAATGAAGACTCCATTTATATCAGTAACTTTATAAAAGCTTTTTTATTCTACATGGTGAGGGTCCACACATGGGGGGCAGAATTACATGACCAGCGGAATACTACTAGCTTAATCTCAGTGACAGTCTTGTTGTTGGACACTTTTACTCCGTGATTAAATTAATCATGGCTGTTTGTCAATATTACATTTCTACAATGGCATTGCACTAACATTGTGCAAATAAAGCAGCGTTTCCATCCCATGTGTTCAAAAGAACAAAAAAGTAACTTCTGGAGAAATCGTAGCCACTTGTGACTCTTTAATTAATAAAATACTCCCAGTTTAGAACAAATAGACAAAACACTAAAGAACTTTGTCTTATGTCTGGGAGCGACCATGCGTCACACAGTTCTGGGAGCACCGAGTGTGTGGTCCTCCCTTGCGTCTTTGCAATTTTGATCTATAATATAGTCAGTCACATGATTTTTTTCATGTTCATCTTGTATTACTACTAAATTCAATAGGAGTTTATTCGGTAAATGTGTTTCCATCATAATTTATGCACATTTCCTCTTAACGAATACAAAATGTATCCACCTCAAGTGAGCTTATGTGTTTTCTATGCGCATTTTAGTCACAGCAGTTTCCATCCAGCAATTGTTATGCGAAATCCCAAAATGTGCATAAAAAATGTGGATGGAAACCTGCACTTACTAGTGAATGTTCCTTTGCGAATGTGACCTTTTCTTCCGCCGCAGGTGGTTTGAGTACACTTGATATTGAAAGGCGCCTGGTTTCTACTGAGGTGTGGAATAAACTGCGAATGTATTTTCCCAAAGCACCAGAGTTCACACACCACCACGAGCCCTGTCAACAGTGCATGGTAATAAACACTTAAAGCAATATAATGAATGTCTTACCATGTTATTTGATGAATTTGAAGTTGACAAGCACAAGGGCTGTGTCTCAATTTATTCAGCTGCCTACAAAGAAGGCATTTTAGAAATTTAGAGGATCTCTTAGAAGGTTTTTGGATTTACTGTTTCTCTCAGAGGTTGGAAAGAGAAGGTAAAGAGAATGAGGCTCTGAACAGAATGATGGCCAGTGAGCAAAGGAGCTCATTGCTAAACCTCTTCCAGGAGAAGAACCGGCCCACACTGCAGAAATGGCCACAGGTAATAAAACATTCCAAAAGTTGGCTTTCCATTTTCTTTATGATGTTTTGCATAATTTAAATGTCAGTTTCCAACATAGTGAGTGACAATTTTAGTACTTCATTCTTATTTGCTGCTTGGTGTCTTTACTGACTTTGGTTTGTGTTTCAGGACACGGATGTTCTGTACATTGTGCCACATTATTTTGTGGATGAATGGAGGAAATTTATCAGGTAAAGGAACAATTTGTATTTTAAGATACTTTTTAAAAAAAATGTTAGTTAATATATATATATATATATATATATATATATATATATATATATATATATATATATATATATATATATATATATTATAATTTTTTTATATTTCTATCTTTTTCATCAGGTAAAGGAAAAATTGTGTTTTAAGAAAAATGTTCTCTATTATTTTTCAAACTAGAAAGTTTAAGACCAACTTTGAATGTTGACTTGGCAAAACCTTTCCTGAAAGTTTAAAAAAACATTTTTGTAGGTTAAAATTTTAAGGTTATATACAGTGAGGAAAATAAGTATTTGAACACCCTGCTATTTTGCAAGTTCTCCCACTTGGAAATCATGGAGGGGTCTGAAATTGTCATCGTAGGTGCATGTCCACTGTTTGAGACATAATCTAAAAAAAAAAATCCAGAAATCACAATATATGATTTTTTTAACTATTTATTTGTATGATACAGCTGCAAATAATTATTTGAACACCTGTCTATCAGCTAGAATTCTGACCCTCAAAGACCTGTTAGTCTGCCTTTAAAATGTCCACCTCCACTCCATTTATTATCCTAAATTAGATGCACCTGTTTGAGGTCGTTAGCTGCATAAAGACACCTGTCCACCCCATACAATCAGTAAGAATCTAACTACTAACATGGCCAAGACCAAAGAGCTGTCCAAAGACACTAGAGACAAAATTGTATACCTCCACAAGGCTGGAAAGGGCTACAGGGAAATTGCCAAGCAGCTTGGTGAAAAAAGGTCCACTGTTGGAGCAATCATTAGAAAATGGAAGAAGCTAAACATGACTGTCAATCTCCCTCGGACTGGGGCTCCATGCAAGATCTCACCTCGTGGGGTCTCAATGATCCTAAGAAAGGTGAGAAATCAGCCCAGAACTACACGGGAGGAGCTGGTCAATGACCTGAAAAGAGCTGGGACCACCGTTTCCAAGGTTACTGTTGGTAATACACTAAGACGTCATGGTTTGAAATCATGCATGGCACGGAAGGTTCCCCTGCTTAAACCAGCACGTCAAGGCCCGTCTTAAGTTTGCCAATGACCATTTGGATGATCCAGAGGAGTCATGGGAGAAAGTCATGTGGTCAGATGAGACCAAAATAGAACTTTTTGGTCATAATTCCACTAACCGTGTTTGGAGGAAGAAGAATGATGAGTACCATCCCAAGAACACCATCCCTACTGTGAAGCATGGGGGTGGTAGCATCATGCTTTGGGGGTGTTTTCCTGCACATGGGACAGGGCGACTGCACTGTATTAAGGAGAGGATGACCGGGGCCATGTATTGCGAGATTTTGGATTTTAACCTCCTTCCCTCAGTTAGAGCGTTGAAGATGGGTCGAGGCTGGGTCTTCCAACATGACAATGACCCGAAGCACACAGCCAGGATAACCAAGGAGTGGCTCTATAAGAAGCATATCAAGGTTCTGGCGTGGCCTAGCCAGTCTCCAGACCTAAACCCAATAGAGAATCTTTGGAGGGAGCTCAAACTCCATGTTTCTCAGCGACAGCCCAGAAACCTGACTGATCTAGAGAAGATCTGTGTGGAGGAGTGAGCCAAAATCCCTCCTGCAGTGTGTGCAATCCTGGTGAAAAACTACAGGAAACGTTTGACCTCTGTAATTGCAAACAAAGGCTACTGTACCAAATATTAACATTGATCTTCTCAGGTGTTCAAATACTTATTTGCAGCTGTATCATACAAATAAATAGTTAAAAAATCATACATTGTGATTTCTGGATTTTTTTTTTTTAGATTATGTCTCTCACAGTGGACATGCACCTACGATGACAATTTCAGACCCCTCCATGATTTCTAAGTGGGAGAACTTGCAAAATAGCAGGGTGTTCAAATACTTATTTTCCTCACTGTAGGCCTTACAGACAGACAGACAGATAGGACGCTCCCGAGTTTGTTGAATGTAGCTTGAAATTTCTAGGAGTTTTAATTTTGGTCTAAAATAAATGTAATTAAAAAAATATATAATTCTCAAACCAGCCTGATAAGGACTAATAATTATTCACACTAGCACCAGCTTTAATTTTGAACTGGAATGAAAATGAGGCTGTGAGGAATAGACACAGTCTCTTCAGTGGCACTCACAGAATTAAGCTGTATAAAGCTCATAGATCCCATCTGATTTTCCACAACTCGGTGTATACTGAATGTCCTTGGAAACATATTTTTTCAATGTTTTGTTTGCAAAACAATCCAAAAACATTTTAAACTGCAGTACAGCCCATTGAAAAGACTATGCGTCCTATCCCTCACAGGCTTGTCATTCCCGTTAAAAATCAAAGATGGCGATGATGTGAATAAGGTTTATAATAGTGGTGTACCTTTCAGGAAAGTGCCCTTTGACACACTTTTGCAAGTTATCTTGTGCAGTTATATGTTTGTGCCCCACACAGTTAAATTACGGTAACATTTTACAAAAAGTTTCCGTTTGTTAACATTATTTAAGAACATTACTGTAGTTAATATGAACTTAATGTTAGTTACAACATGTACTATTACATTTTAAAAATCAAAGTTGTATTAGTTAACATTAGTTAATGCACTTTGAACTAACAATGAACAATTGTCATTTTAAAAACTAAAATTACAATTAATAAAGGCTGTAAAAATATATTGTTTTTATTGTTTGTTCATGATCCCTAATGCATTAACTAATGTTAGCGAATGGAACCTTTTTATAAAGTTACCAAAATTACTGAAACAACTTATTTCGATACTCGTTTACAAAACCAATATTAAAAAACAAATAATGACTTGTTTTTTGTCATTTCGATTTAATGCTAAAATTAAAAATAGGAAATTGGAACACTTTGCATTTTGATTATTTGATTTCAGTAATATATGGCTTGAATATTTGATTCCGACATATGGATGGACCTGAAACACACCTTTCTTCTTATCTTTCTTCGTCCCCAATGCAGAATAAAGAGATCTCTGCTGTTTAATTATTCAAATAAATTTGTCTCAGTTAATATTACATTTGTTAACATTTATTCTCCAAAACTTGCCACGTTTGCAGCTGAGCTATCTCTCTCATCAAAAAGTCAGACACAGTGCCTAAACGCAACCGTAAAATGTTCACTGAGTGCAGACAGGGTTTTGTCTTCATGTGATTCAGCATTAGGACAATCATTGCCACTTGAAACAATTGATTAGAGCAATACACACACATCATTAATGTGTTTATTAAAATTAATTCCTCACTGTATGGCAAATGCCTTCTCACAGTTATCTTTCTCCGTGCCACACAACTTGTTTTATTCATTTATAAGTGGTATCATGTAATGCAGTTGATCAGTTGGGCACTGGTGGTCAACTCTGCACTGGGCTTCAACAGTAAATAACAAATGATAAATAATAATAACAAATTACAAATAACAAACACGTTATTACATTTAATATTTAATATAAGACATTAAGTATTTAAATGGCAGGGAATAGTACTCATTTCAAGCTCAGATCATTCTGACATCCATGTTTTTGAATGGGAATTATCTTACCTTTTATTATCGGATAAATGTGAAGGCTATGCATAAATGTTGATTTTAAAATCACTGGTCGAGCTTTTGAGAGATGAGCATTCACAAACTTCCTGTAGCATAATTTCCATAATGATCAAGTCCCTCACACCTAATCTCCCAGAGCGGAAAAAAGTTAATTTTAGGTTCGATAATTTTTGGATATTCGGTGTCTCGTACCTGTGCTTTCTGCCGGCGGAAAGTTTGCAAAGATTTCGCACACTTGTCTAGATGTTCCCTATCGAGAGGTCTCTCCTATTGCATAAGTAGCTTACGCTATGGGAAAACTCAGTTTCTCGAGAAATATTGAAGTCTTTATGTAAAACGCATTGCAGCTGCACAGCAGACAGCGATGAGCGAGGCAGCTCGGTCATTGGCTGTGCCGCGGCAACTGCTCGAACCAACGACGGGGCGACTGAACGACCGACCAATGGGCGCGTGCCTCGCGTTCGCGCGCTCAGAGCCTGCCGAAATTAGCATAGACAGGCTATATAATGGGCACCCCGTCATGCGAGTTCCTTTAGATTTAATCTCCTTCAGCGAAGACCTTCTCTTCGCTGAACACTCGTTCGGCACATCAGGGGACGACGATGGAAAGGATGACAGCCTCTCTCTTGACGCTGCATCCGACGACTGGCCGGGCTCGTTCGACCCCGCGCCATCGACATCAGCGGACACGAGCGCGGCACCAGCATGGACTCGGAAATCGTCCGTATCCTGTCAAAAGCCATGGAAGACCTCGGGCTCGACTGGTCTTCCCCGGAAGAACCCGCCCGCAGCCGGCTGGACGAGTGGTTCCTGCAGGGGCGCCGGCAGGCCCCCCGACAGAGACCCTCTCCTTTCTTCCCTGAGGTCCACGACGAGCTCACAAAGTCGTGGAAAGCCCCGCACTCTGCTCGCCTAAAGCCTTCTTTTTCTTCCTCGCTCTCCTCAGTGGACGGCGCGAGAGAAAGAGGCTACGAGGCAACTCCGCCCCTCGAGGAGACCGTGGCCAACCATCTATGCCCACCCTCCACCGCTGGATGGAAGGCCAGAGCTTCTCACCCCTCGAAGCCCTGCAGAACCACCTCAGCTCTCGCCGGTCTTGCATACGCTGCCGCCGGCCAAGCTGCGTCAGTGCTGCATTTGATGGCGGTCCTACAAGTTTTTCAGGCCAAACTCCTCCGCACCATGGACGAGTCTGGACCTGAACCCGAGGTTTTCAAGGACCTGCGCAGCGCTACGGACGTAGCCCTGCGAGCCACAAAGGCCACCGCCCAATCCATCGGCCGGGCCATGGCTAATTTGACCGTCCTTGAGCGCCATCTGTGGCTAACGCTAACGGAGATGAAGGACGCGGATAAGGCACCATTTCTTGACGCGCCTGTCACTCCAAGCGGCCTGTTCGGACCGGCGGTGAGAGAATTCACTGAGCGCTTCATTGAGGCTCGGAAGGATTCGCAAGCTATGCATCACTTCCTGCCCAAGCGCTCCAGCTCGTCTCAGAAACCGCCCCAGCAGCAGCAGCGAGCCAGGGCAGAGCCGCCCGTCTCCCAGCCGAAGAGCAGACCTGAAAAGGACGCTCGACGCCGCTCGCGTTCCGCTGGCCGAAGAAAGCCGCACGAGCAACGAGGTCCTCGGCCCAGGATCACTCTGAACACGGAGCTTCGTAAGTCTTCCTAGCAACAGGAAGAAAAAGAGAGAGTATGTGTCTCCCAAAAGCCAGACTGCTCTCTCTCAAACATCTAAAACATTACCCAGTCCCCTTACAGGCGGCTGGAAATGTCTATACAGCAGTCAATGGGCCAGTCATAAAACTCGCTCACCTGCAATCAAACGCCGTTTTTACGGCGACACACAGAAATCACGAAAAGAGTCATTTTCTGCCTGTGTCACTAAGGGTTCACATGTCCACACTAAAGTGCGCATTCCCACATATCAATACTGTCCAAACAGTGCCAAATACCTCCCCAGTTCAGGCTGGATGTCCCAAAAATGTAGATCGTGTGCCTATTGTCATGTATGCACCACTACACACAAGCACTGTTCCCACAGTTATAAACACTTCCCCAGTAAAAACGGGAAATACTATAAGTGTAGCGCGTGCCTACTGTACTGCACGCACCCCTACACACAGCTACCCATACAGGGATTGGTTTCTATCAGTGGATTTGAAAGACGCTTACTTTCACATTCCGATAGCGCCTCATCACAGGCCCTTTCTGAGATTCGCTTTCGAGGGACAGTCATACCAGTACACAGTACTACCATTCGGCCTATCATTGGCCCCCCGTACATTCACGAAATGTATGGACGCGGCACTTTCCCCCCTGAGACAGCGGGGAGTGCGAATACTGAATTACCTTGATGATTGGCTAATCATAGCACAATCAGAGGACCAGTTAATGACGCACAGATCTTGGATTATCAGCCATCTAGAATGCCTGGGTCTGAGAATCAATTTTGCAAAGAGCGTGCTATCCCCCAGCCAGAATATCTCTTTTCTGGGAATAGTGCTAGACTCAGTGCAGATGACAGCGCGCCTCTCATCAGAGCGCGCGCTCTCTATTCGGCGCCTTGCAACATCGTTCAGAGCGGTAGCGCACGCCCCGTCAAGCGATTTCAAAGAATGCTCGGTCTCATGGCCTCGGCATCAGCTGTACTCCAGCTAGGATTGTTGCACATGCGTCCTCTCCAGCGCTGGCTCAAGAGCCGTGTCCCCACTCACGCGTGGCGCTCTGGCCACTTTTTGATCAGAGCGAATCACGGCTGAATAAAAGCCCTGACGCCCTGGAAAGCCATCAACTGGTATCAAACCGGCGTGAGTCTGGGCGTGAGTACGCAGAGAAAAACGATCACGACAGATGCCTCCAAAATAGGATGGGGGGCCCTTTACGAGGGCAGGCCTGTCTCCGGGTTTTGGTCAAACCCGGAAAAGCGCCTACACATAAACTGTCTGGAAATGAAAGCGGTCGCCTTGGCTCTCAGAGCCCTGCTTCCGTACCTAAAAAAACGAACACGTCCTGGTCTGAACGGACAACATGACGGTAGTTTCGTATATAAATCGCCAAGGTGGACTCAGGTCGAGCTCCCTGCACTCTATGGCCAGGGAGCTCATTCTATGGTCACAACACCACCTGCGCTCGCTAAGGGCAGCGCACGTGCCAGGTGTCCTGAACCAAGGAGCGGACATGCTATCCAGAGACAAGGTTCTCCCAGGAGAATGGTCTCTCCACCCTCTGACGGTTCAGTGGTTATGGCAAACCTTTGGCGAGGCAGAGGTCGACCTCTTCACCTCCAAGGAAAACGCGCACTGCCCTCTCTTCTCAAAAAGCACGGACGCGCTCGCCCAAGTTTGGCCAAGCCGCCCCTTGTATGCTTTTCCCCCGATCACGATGCTACCTCAGGTCACCAGTCGGATCAGGGAGGTGAAATGTGCAGTGCTCCTGGTAGCCCCACTCTGGAAAAACCAGACGTGGTTTCTAGAACTGATACAGATGATGCAATCTGCCCCATGGCCGATTCCGCTGAGGCAAGACCTCCTCGGACAGGCCAGCGGGATGATTCTTCATCCCGCCCGATCTGTGGGCCCTCCATGCATGGCCCCTCAGCGGATTCCGAGAACCTCCCCAGTGGTGTTTTGAGGACCATTACTGAGGTCGCGGCGCCCTCTACGAGGCTTGTATGCCCGAAAGTGTTCAGTGACTGGTGTGATACCAAGAGTTTGAACCCCAAAGCGTCGCGAAATACCAAGTGTACTCGCCTTTTGCAGGAGCTGCTGGAGGCGGGCCGCACACCCTCCATGCTCAAAGTCTATGTGGCTGCCATAGCGGCGTCACACAATCCTGATAAAGGACATTCATTAGGGAAAAAGCGATCTGATCGTTCGTTTCCTAAGAGGCTAGGAGGATGAACCCTCCTCTCCCACCTTCGGTGCCGATCTGGGACCTGGCCACGGTCCTGGACGCACTCAAGGGTGCCCGTTCGAACCTCTCCGAACCGTGCACCTTAAGCAGCTCTCGCTCAAAACCGCTCTTGCTGGCTTCGCTTCAGTTAAAAGAGTGGGCGACCTGCACGCTCTGTCATCAAGCGCTGCTTGCCTGGAATTTGGACCTAACGACTGCAGAGTTGTCCTTAGGCCAAAGCACGGGTATATTCCTAAAGTGCTCTCTACACCCTTCAGAGCACAGGTGATATCTCTGGCAGCGCTATCGTCCCCAACAGACGAAGGCAACGCAAATTTACTCTGCCCGGTCAGGGCGCTCAGAGTATATTTGGAACGTTCTTCTCTGTTCAGACAGACGGAACAATTATTTGTATGCTTTGGCGGCCGAACTAAGGGTCTCGCTGTCTCAAAGCAAAGAATATCGTGCTGGATAGTGGATGCTATAGCGCTGGCTTATGAAGCCAAGGGCCTTCAATGCCCCTTAGGCATCAGAGCTCACTCTACGAGGAGCATGGCCTCCTCGTGGGAGTGGTCGTGTGGGATACCCATTGAAGATATTTGTGCGGCGGCAGGCTGGGCCTCGCCTCGACATTTATCAGGTTTTATAACCTACAGGTCCCCTCATTGCATTCCAACATTCTATCAGCCTGACTATAGAATGGAATAGAGTGTGTGTATGCTGGGCATCACCTCCTCCCTTATAAGGTCCGTCTCTGACCGACTTAGAGGATTTATTATGCGTACCAGTACATAAAAAGCTCAGTACATAAGATGTGTGCTTGTGTTTGTACAAAGAGCCCGCCTTGGGCAAGGGCGGCTCTGTAATATCGCAGTATATAGCTCGCCGTTGGCGGCTCGGGGAATAATCACTTTGCTTTAAAGCTCAGGCACCTGCCTCTGGTTTTATAGAGCGAAGTCAGCACGCACGGCGTTTTACATGGTGTTCCCATAGCGTAAGCTACTTACGCTAATAGGAGAGACTTCTCGATAGGGAGCGACTCGGTTACTAGAGTAACCTCGGTTCCCTGAGAGGAGGAGCGAGTATTAGCGTAAGCTGCCGTGCTTGTGCTTGGTCAGTTCAGCTTCAGTCGATTGAACCTAAAGGAACTTCGCATGACGGGGTGCCCATTATATAGCCTGCCTATGCTAATTTCGGCAGGCTCTGAGCGTCTGAGCGCGGTAGCGCCCATTGGTCGCGCGTTCAGAGTCGCCCCGTCATTGGTTCGAGCAGTTGCCGCGGCACAGCCAATGACCGAGCTGCCTCGCTCATCGCTGTCTGCTGTGCAGCTGCAATGCGTTTTACATAAAGACTTCAATATTTCTCGAGAAACTGAGTTTTCCCATAGCGTAAGCTACTTACGCAATACTCGTTCTCTCCTCTCAGGGAACCGAGGTTACGCTAGTAACCGAGTCGTTATGGGTTATAATGCACATAAGGGACCATCTGAAAATTCTACTCCTTATTAAACACAGGCGGTGTCAATCACTCATTCAGTTGATGTGCAAGTTAAGCATAAAACATTGAAAGTACACTTTTACATTCCATATGCTGTAGTAGGTTGTAATTGTCATGTGACCTGTTATTCCTTAAACCACCACAGGAGGCCAGCAAAGAGCAACCCAGTGTCCAGTGTAGGGAACAGTATCCTGCTTTGCCCTCATGGAGGCTTCATGTTCACTTATGACTCCATGCTGCAGGGTGATGCCCAACAGTGAGTATCTCATAACTGAGCTCTCAAACAAATCATAGACATTGTCGAAACCGTCATATAATTTGTATTATTTTAGGTTATATTGAAATTCTATAATTTTTTTTATCCTCAGTAGTTTCATTATTACTGTGCCACATTAGTCGAATTTCAATATTCGGTGGCCATTAGGCTAGAGATGAAGCATGCATTAGCATCTGCCAGTTTGAGGTCAATAATCACTTGACCGTCGGGACTCCCTGCTGAGGTTTATTGTTCCAGCAAGAAAAAAAAAAAAGATCCAACGATGGAACAAAAATCATTATTTTGCAAGGGTGTGCTCTTGTGTTCTCTTCAAGAGACCAATGAGCTTCTTTTACTGAAAGCTATACTATTGGTCCACTGCATGGTACAACTCGACTGCTCACGTTTTTGGGGTTTTCCGTTGTGGATAGTACCTGGTACCTGATATTTTTCTTTTTTAGTACCACCTCGGTCGAGGTTTCAAGCAAGCGAAGTCGATACTAATGTGACTTCAAAATCCTGCAGATCACTGATTGTTCAGTGAGAATCGTCACTACCAGCATCACTGGATTTCTGACACACAACATCAACCCGCTAGTTTTAAAGTTAGCAATAACCATATCGTTTGTTCACGCAACTTTCGAATTGTGAAAAATAAATGGCTGTGTGCAAAACCACACCATGGTCAATAAACGAGGTGCAAACGGTCCACTTGTTAGTGATAAACGAAAAAGTCTCTCAGGAAGTGTCTCAGTTGTTGGCCACACACGGCTACCACCGGACCTACCAACAATGTAGTGGAAAATTAAACAAAAAGTAAAAGTGACTACAGAACCATCAAGGAAAAGTGGAAAGTGGTTCAACCAAATGGACGCTATCTAAACCGGCAAGCAATGGGAGGGAGAGTGCCCTGGAATCTCTTGAGACATTATGTTACGTTAACTCTATACTCTGCTTGAAAGCTTCACTTTATTTTGTTGACCAGCTACTGGAAGCTTGCTTCTTAAACAACCAGGCCAATTTAACGGTTACACTTGTGTAAAATCACCGTGCAACAACTGCTTTATGCAGCACAATGAGCTAGTAGCTAACAGCTAGCGGTTGTGTTATTGTTTTGGTCAGTTTGTGTAGTGTTTAATGATGTCACAGCAGTAGAGGCGGCGCAACTATGATGAGGCAAGTCAAACTGTAACGTGCAGTGGAAAAGTGCCATATGTAACTTTTGGCCCTCTAGCGGTTGATGCTTAAAACTGCAAGTTACTTGGGGAGGAACGCTTTTCGTTGGTTGTGATTCGGCACTGCTCTTCTGCGCGGTTTAATCTCATGGTTTGAGTATGCAGAGATTACCTCCAAGGTGGAGTCATGACGAGTTATTTTCATGTTGATATTGTTATTCACTTAAACATTTATAACTAATATATTACTTACTATGAGGAAGATAAGCAACACTCTTAATATTTTTAAATGATTATTAGTGTTTTGTTCACTAAACAATACACATTAATGTTTGTATTGTATTACACTTCAATTTAAGGGGTGAAACTCAAATGGCTGAAGATTTATTATATTGGAATATACAGCCTTTTTTGAACATGAACATAAAATGCAATTTCACAAATAAATTTAAAAACATTAAAATAGAAAGTTGTCTACACGCTAAACAAATTAATATACAGTACATAACTGCTATGAAATCAGTACATTTAAAAAAAACTTGAGATGAGCATACACTCATGGGGATCTGTTTAAAGGGCACCTATTATGCCCCTTTTCACAAGATGTAATTAAAATCTTTGGTGTCCCCAGAATGTGTCTGTGAAGTTTCAGCTCAAAATACCCTACAGATCATTTATTATAACATGTTGAAAATGCCAATTTTTGGGTGGGAATAAAAACAAGCTGTTTTTGTGTGTGTCTTTAAATGCAAATGTGCTGGTGCTCCCCACCCTGTATCCAGAATAGAGCGGTGTTTTGACATCTCTGCTTCAGATAACTATACATCATAAGCAATATGACTGACAGCGAAAATAGTGGTGTTCAGCCCTATTTGTTTAAACCAGAGACAGACACTGATGAAGGAGAGACTTTGAGAATGAACCAGGAAGTGTCTAAATCGGCAAGTGTGTCATACCGCCGACTGAAAATAGCGAGATCTCAGCAAAACACAGCAAGTGTGACACCCTCAGCCAAAATCAAGTTGTTTTGTCTCTGCTAGTGTGACGACGGGTTAAGAGGAGCAGGCATCTATGGAGAGGTTTGCTGTGCAGAGTTTTAAGTCTGAATGTTTGTTTGTGTTTGTCGATGCACAGTATAGCTCTTCTCTGGCCTGCTGAATGGGATTTGATCAGCAAAATGTTTCTCGTGGACCAGGCCATCTCCATATGTAGGATTCATGACAGAACGCAAGACAACGGCAACGTGCAATACCAGACTCAGCCAGGTAAGACGAGCCGTCTATATGCAGTCAGTATTTTCATTGAAGCATTACACTGGTGAATGAGTTGTCTTTGACACCGAAAGGCACATTGATTATATTTCTCATATAAAAATGTTTGCATCCCTTCAGATTTGTGTCGAGAATGCAGAGAGGGCTACATATTTCAGCAACAGAGAGATATGCGGGAGTATGCACAGGCCACCGTTTACGTTCGAAAAGTAATTGACAAGAAAACGGTGAGCTTTCTCATGATCTTGTCTTTTTTACCCTAAACACTATTTGTGTTCTCAATAATTTTAGACCAATTTCAAATATACTTAGAATATATTTTTAAGTAAGATTTTAGAAAAGCTTGTTTTTAAACAGCTCAACTAATTTTTAGATGAACACAATTTGCTTGAAGTATCAGTCGGGTTTCAGAAACAGTCATTGCACTGAAACGGCATTGTTAAAAGTGGTGAATGATCTTAGACTGAATACTGTTAATGTATCAGTCCTAGTCCTTTTGGACCTAAGTGAAGCCTTCAACAATGTAGATCACACTACTCTGCTTAACAGACTTGAGAACCTCATAGGCCTCTCAGGCACTGTCTTAAATTGGATCAGATCATACATTACTGGAAGGTATTTGTTTGTAAAATTAGGTGACTGTACCTTGACGAAACTTGACATATTATATGGTGTTCCACAAGGGTCAGTTATTTGACCACTTTTATTTTTCATTGTATATGCTGCTGTTGGGTAACATAATTCATGAACATGAGGGAAACTACCATTTTTATGCTGTTGACACTCAGTTGTATATATCTGTAGAGCCCAATGACACAAGCATTAAAGAGATTGTTTGAATGTTTGTCCAGCGTTCTATTATGGATGAACACAAACTTTTTGTATTTAAAAGAACATAAAAAAGAGATACTTATTGTTGGCTCAAAACATGAGAGGGAAAGAATTGAAACTGCACTAGATATTTTGGCTTTACAGTCACAGAGAGAGGTGTAGATTATTGGTCTTTCTAGATTGTGATCTGAATTAAGTCTCATTCAAATTGCTACGAAGACTTGTTTTATCATCTTAGATATGTCGGACGAATTCGACCATTTGTTTCACTTTTTAATGCAAAAAAATTTATTCATGCTTTTATTTTTTCTCGCATCGACTATTGTAATGCACTTTATACTGGTTTACCCAAGTGTTGTGTAGATAAGCTGCAGCCAGAGTGCTTACAAGATCCAGGAGGAGAGACCACAATCACACCAGTTTTAGCTCATTTGCATTGGTTACCCGTTAAATACAGGATTGATTTTAAGGTTCTTTTAATGGTTTTTAAAGCATGTAATGCTTTATACATTTCTGACTGTTTATCAAATTAAGTTCTAACTTGCAGTTTGAGGTCTTCCAATTAAGAATTTCTTACATACTGAAATGTTAATCTTAAGAGATCTGGTGAAGCTGCCTTTAGCCATTATGTGCCAAAAATCTGTAATGATTTACCAGTTGGAATTAGACAAGCACAAAGCTTTTACATTTTTAAAAAGCATTTAAATGCATATTTCAAACTAGCTTGATTAATCTATATGTTGTTTTTTTTTATTGATTATCATTATATTTAATTTGTATATTTATATTAAAACATTTGTTTTAATTCAATTTATTTTTGTATGTTTTTTTATCTTTGTACTGTTTCATTTTTATTGTGATGATTTGGTTTACTTTCTCTGAAATGTTAAATTCAGTTTTTTTATTCTACCAACTGTGAAGCACTTTGAGCTGCATTTTATGTGTGAAAGGTGCTACACAAATACAATGTATTATTATTAAGGAAAGTACTGTTCTGATGAATTAATGGATTCTCTCTGTTTGTCTGTATTTCTCCATAGATGATTAAGGAATCTGCCCCTGAGTTCAGTGTGAGTGGGTCAGATGTTGAGGATGAAAGAGACGAGCCAAAGATTGATGGAGAGAAAGATCCAGACTTCAATGAGGTACAATAAAAAAAATATTCCCCAAAACATTAATTGTCTATCCATCAATCCTTCTTTTTAATCCTTCCCTCCCTCTTTAGTTTGTTCCTTCCTGCCTTCTTTCTGGCTTCTATTTTTCTTCCTTTCTCCCTTCCATTTTCCTCCCTCCATTCTACCTTTCTACCCTCATTCTTTTCATTCCATCCATCCTTTCTTCCCTTTAGTTGCCTCCCTTCTTTCCTTCCCTGTTTTCTGCCTTCCATTCTACCTTTATACCCTCATTTTATTGCTTCCTTTCTTCCCTCCCTTCCATTTTCTTCCCTACTTCCAATCCACCTTTCTACCTTCATTCTATTGCTCCTTTCCTTCCTCCTCCCCTTTTTCCTTCCTTCATTTCTGGTTGCTTCCCCCCCTCTTTACTTCCTTTCTATCTGTCTTCCTATTCCTTCCTTTCCTCTTTCCTTCCTTTCTGCCCTCCATTTTCCCTCCTTCCATTCTAGCTTTCTACTCTATTGCTCCTTCCTTTCTTCCTCCCCTCCTTTACTTCCTTTCTTCCCTCCCATTGCCTCCTTACCTTCCCTCTTTCCTTTTTTTTCTTCCTTCCATCCCATTTTCCTTATTTTGTTTGTTCCCTCTTTCCTTCCTTTCTTCCTCCTTCCTTCCTTTCTTCCTCCTTAATTCCTTTACTTATTATTTGCTCATCACAACATTGTCTTATGGTCATTTTCTCTTTCTGTACATCAGTCTGAGGTTGGAGCCAAACGTCAGAAGCTGGATGAGACCATCTCTCTATCCACGGCTGTGATGACGGTCTCTGCCAAGTCAAGCATCAGGAGGAGCACAAGGCACAGGAAACTGCGTGGGGAGAAAGCCCTCATTGTCTCTGCCAACCAGACACTCAAAGAGCTAAAGATCCAGGTCTGTTTGTACAGCAAGAATGTAAATCTGTATTTTTACATTTCTTTGTCACTCATGTCTCATGTAATGTTGCTTGTTGTATCCACAGATCATGCATGCATTCTCTGTTGCTCCGTTTGACCAAAACCTGTCCATAGAAGGACGTTGTTTAACAGATGACTCTGCCACTCTAGGCAGTCTCGGAGTCATCCCAGAAAGCATCATATTCCTTAAGGTAAAACCCTCAGATTATCGGTAAGATTAACATTTAGAATTATTAATTTGTCAGATGCTTTTATCTAAAGTAATTTACAGTACATTCAAGCAATACATTTTATCAGTATGTGTTCCCTGGTAATTAAACCCATGCCATGACCTTGGCATTGCTAGTGTCATGTTCTACCACTGGAGCTACAGAAAACAGCAGGACTAGAGTAAAATATACTCTTTGCCTTTATTACGTAGATAGATGCTGTATCAAACATAGTAAGCTGCCTACAAAGACATTATTTTAGTGGATCAGAGGCTCATTCTGTAAGGCATATTGCTTTTCTTGTGCATTGACAGGCTGATGAACCAATTGCTGATTATGCTGCAATGGATGATGTTTATCAAGGTGAGTTCTTCTTACTACAGATTTAATTGTCTATCCACAGAAGTCTTATCTCTCTCTTAAACATGTTTGGCTGTATTTTTATTGACATTTAAAAAATTCTCTTTTCAGTCTGTATGCCTGAGGAAGGATTTAAAGGTACAAACTCATCACTCATTATCATTTCTGATATGCATACTAAACTTAAGAATGAATTTGGATGAGGATATTATCTAAAGTTTTTGTTTCCTTTTATTCAGGCACTGGGCTGTTAGGACACTGAGGGAATCTCCAAATTTGAAACAATGCTGATAATGTCAGTGCAAGGATAAAGCTTGAATTAGCCATAGATGTTCATTGTTGGGATGAAGTTGTCATTTTTTGTTCATTTTATTGTTATTTGTTTTTGAATGTTGCAACAACTTCAAAAGTGTCTTTTTGCTATAAAACATTGTGCTGGCTTTTAATACTGAAAGATGATGATGAGTTCTGCAAGATTTTGTGGTCAAACCTACCATGACTGTAAAAATACGGGTCGAGATTTCCTCAAAGGATGTTCCATTTTAGATGGAATTCCTCGTTGTTTTATTGCAATGTCATGTTCAGAGATTATGGTCTGATCAGATTTAGTGTGTTAAACAGTAAATCTCTGTAAATCTTTAAAAATCTGTAAAAAGAGACATTTTTTGTTGAAAAGAAGCTTGTGAAGGCACTGCAATAGAGCTCGTACATATTTAAGAACGCATGAGCGACATAATTATTTAAAAATTGTAGTCTTTGTTTGGTTTGTGTAAATAACCTTGTCAAAATACAGCAGTGAAGAAAACTCTAAACAGTTAAGAATCAATAGAAAATGCTTCCAAAAGTGGGAATTAGTACTGTTCCTAAATAGTTTAGACATGTTCTGCTACTTGGGCAGGCAGTTGTGTGAACTTTTCTGTATGTTCTTTCATATGGGCAATAAATATTCTTTTTACATCTTCAGATGTGTACTGTATGTGTGGAGCAAGTAGAATTTTGATACACATCTAAGAATTATAATTTGGGATTATTTTTCATATTTATGATTTTGCTTATTAATTTTGTGTCCTGTCATTTGTTCAACATTAGTCAAACACTATTTAGAATATACTAAATAATAGAGGGAGGGGGGTTATAGATGAACAATTGTGTGTTTCTAATAATTCGTTCAAAACTTTCCCGGAAACCAGCTGTAGTACCGCAAATGGTCGTGTCTAGAAAGGAACCCTTGAAGTGGAATGTCTCGACTCTCGCGAGACTTGCATTTGCTACATCTAGGCTAGGTATAGTCAGGGTTTGGTTTATAGGTGGTAGGTCTTCTGTGGGACTCAGAATAAAAACAATAAACGCAGTGTTCGCTCGCGACACATCCTAGTTCGAGGGCTCCCGTCTAGGCACGACCACGGTTGCGTGCTAAACGGCGTTAATAATGCCTTCACAAGGCACTTCGACGCGAGAATACCCATGACCTTTATTTTTTCAATGGAGGATAAAGTCTTCGAAGGGAATAAGGTGCAGGGATGATCATCTTGAATGAAACGCACCCTGTCTGCAATCTGTACGCGCATGCGTAGTGTCGCCGTGGTTAGGCCTCGTTTTCAAAACGCACCGGAATGTGTCCTTCGAAGGAGTTTAAATAAAGAGCCGGATAATTTGAATTTAAAGGTAAATAGGAAGTGTGGAGAGCTTTCTGTGGTGCATGAGACGTAAAAAATTGTCCAAAATCTTCTACCATTTGTGCTTTTTACGTGTTTTTTTTATTATTTTATTTATGTTAGCTATAGATAGCATGTCAGGGTAACTGGACGTTGAAATGTC
This sequence comes from Xyrauchen texanus, assembly GCF_025860055.1. Lineage (NCBI taxonomy): Eukaryota > Metazoa > Chordata > Actinopteri > Cypriniformes > Catostomidae > Xyrauchen > Xyrauchen texanus. The sequence continues at coordinate 8,881,289 of NC_068314.1, forward strand.
ACCCCATTACACGTTTTTATGGTATAACATGTATCTGAATCGTTCTGGTTTATGGTATAACATGTATCTGAATCGTTCTGGTTGACTTGTTTTGTTGTATGAATGGAGGTAAAAATCATCTAACCTTAATTTAAAACTACTTCCTAAATTAATATCTATTATGCAAAACAATTTGCAGTGTTTTCCTATCTTAGGCCTGGAATAAACAGCCTAAATGTTTCCCCATTCCCCTTCATTTAAAATGACAAATTTCAAGAACTGTGCTTGTTTTCATTGTGAATGTTTAAATAATTAGATGCATTCAGGGCTATCATGACATAACAAGAAGTGTTATTTCTATGTTCACTGTGCATGAGCAGGATTTTATTTTAATGCAAGCTTGCACATTTTCTTGACCACAAAACGAAAAAATAAAGTGTTATTTTCAGTTATGTCTTCCTCAAAATGTGCCCATCAGGGCCACAATTAACTCCTTAGACAGTGAGTGGACGCATAACATACCAATATTCAGCTTGGTGCTCAACTGATAATATTTGATTCTTAAATCGTTACATATGGCCCCTGTTAGTCTTGAATATTTATATAATTTGTAATCATCCATTTGCCTTTTCTAGTACATTTAAAATGGTAGTGTCACAAATGTTCCATGTAATCAATTTGTATGAGGGCATTTAAGCTGCATGCACAAAAAAAAAAAAAAAATACAACTTTTGCTAAATAATATTTGCAGGGTTCCTACAGTCCTGGCAAAATTTAAAATTGTGATTTCCAGGAATGGAAATTAATAAAATCCTAAGAAGTCATGGACATTTCTAGAGCCAATTTCTAGTAATGATCAGCTTTAACATATTCCATTGACTAGAAATTGCTCTTTGTGATGCAATCTTAAAAAAAAAAAAAAAAGACTTATCTGGTTATAAACAACTGGAAAATGAAATGAATTGGTTAAAATGAATGGAAACCCTGTATTTATAGAATGTTACATCGCAGGACATTTTTATATGTATTTTCAAAGTACTCAACTTTCCAAGTATTTCATGTCACCTACCCATGTGTCTCATTTGCTGTCATTAAATTGCATTGTTTTGTGTGTGTATATACAATTTGTACATTTCTCTCCATGTATTGGCATCAGCCATGTAGTTTGACCACTATAAAAATATTAAAAAAAATATATATTTTCATCTTGTCCCACCTTTCCAGGTACAGGGATGGAGCTCCCAAACTACAGCCGACAGCTCATGCAACAGCTGCATGCGTTACGTAAAGAAAATCAGTTTTGCGACTGTTCCGTCCTGGTGGGTGTAACCCCTCACCCTGCTCACAAAATTATTCTGGCTGCCTCCAGCATGTTATTCAAGTCTGCTCTAGAGAGCTCAGACAGCATCTCCATTGACACAGATTTACTGTCCTCTCAAGAGTTCTCATGTCTTCTCAACATGGTGTATACTGCTAAACTGCCTCCCGGAAAACACAACTTCACCCGACTCATAGCTGCTGCAGACAGCTTGCAGATGTTTGATGTGGCTGTTGGTTGCAAGAATATTCTCACCGACCTTATGAATCAAACTGCTGAGACTGTAGATGCTGAGACAGAGTCAATGGACTGTCAAGTTATAAAACATGACAGTTTTATTGGGAGTTCAGTGAACTTAAAGGAATCATCTTTATTGGTACAGCTGAAAAGGGGCGAGAAGAATTTTCAGGGTAAAAGAGAACTTTCAGATGACTGCACATCATAGGAATGTTTCGGGTTCAATACAAATGAAGCATTATTGATAGCATTTGTGGCATAATATTTATTAACACATGTGGTGATGGGGGCATGGGGCGACATCTGTGGGGAGCGAGGCCAAGAGTGTCAGTGAAGTAAGGGTTGGCACCTGTGGGAAATCAGCTCTAATAGCTGTTTTGTGTTTGCAGTGAGAGCATAGAGTGATTTAAAGGGCGATCCAGACTGCCGGAGGGGAGAGTGAGCCGAGCCTGCACTTGTGTGTGTGTGTGGGCATCATTCGCGTGTACAGATAAGATACCTTTTGAGTTTGATTCGCTGTCTCCTTGAGAGAGTAAAAGAACCTTGTCATAGTGGTGCCGAAAGGGGGGGGGCTTCAGCTGTAACTCCAGCAGAAGCAGGACCTCGTAAGACCCAAGCAAAGATGACACCTCAGGACGACCTGAAGGCCTTCATGGAGCTCTTAGAGCACACAGCCAGAGCCCTGAAGTTGCTGAGCTCACAGTGGGTTGTCCATCTGCTACTGCTGCTGTTGGGAAGCCCAACTCGCAGCCCACCAACTTCCGGTGGCCAACCTCCTGAAGTATTCCGATTTGAGGAAAGCCATCCTGCAGCATCGGCAGCAGTTCTGCACGGTGGCTCTGAGCAAGGTCAGCCACCCATTCACCTTCACACAACAGCACCCCGACGCCTGCCGGCCGTGGTTGGTGGCTGAAACGGAGGGCGATGCATACAAAGTCATCAACATCATGGTACTGGAGCAGTTCGTCTCCCAGCTGCCGACGGGGACTGCGGAGTGCGTCCAGTGCCTCCATCCAGCATCGCTGGAGGAGGCGATCCAGCTGGCTGAGGAACATATAGCAGTGTATCCAGGGGACATTCATCCTGCTGGTCTCCCCTAACCCACTCCACTTTCCCTCACAGTCTGGTGAATCCGCTGCCGCAGGTGTGGGCGTGAAGTCTGGGCCGGTCTGCTGGAGCTGCGGATGTCCTGGGCATTTCCAGGACTGATGCCCCGCGATGAAGTTGGACACATTGGTCGGGGTCCTTGACACACCACAGGCCGCACCTGATCGAGGATACCAAGCATACTGGATACCTGCAAGTATAAGGGGGGTTCATATCAAGACTTGGTGGATTCAGGTTGTAATAAAACCTCCATTCACCAAAGCTTAATTCAATCCGAGGATTTGGATACAAGCCGACGGGTGAAGGTAAGGTGTGTGCATGGGGATATTCACGATTACCCATTAGTGACGGTCATCAGTCTATTTCGGGGACAAAAGCATAGTGTAGAGGCTGCGTTTAGTCCCCGCCTCACCCATCCAGTAAACTTGTGTATGAATTGGCTGGCATTTACTGATTTATTGAGGGAAGTCTGTGTGGATGGGTAACACTCCTGTAACAGAGTGTCTAGGTGTGTGGTTTGGGATGCACTGGCTGGGGAGGCAGAGACGGGCCACTTTGCCAGCCCTTAGAGGATTCCCTGCAGGAGATTTCCCTCTGGAGCAGATGAGAGACGAGACCCTTAGGCATGCCTTTGATCAAGTGAAAGTGATTGATGGTCAGCATCTCCAGACAGACATTGCACTCACATATGCATATTTTTCAAATATCAAGGATTGGTTGTATCGAGTGACATAGGATGCTCAGAAAAAGGAAAATGCAGCCCAGTTGTTAGTACTGAAGAGCCATTGGGAAATGTTATTCCAGACAGCTCATTGTAACCCGATGGGGGGTCACTTAGGGCAGGAAAAAACACTGAACCATCGAATGGCCTGTTTCTATTGGCTGGGCATTCACAGGGATGATCGCAGATGGTGTTCAACATGCCGTGCATGTCAGCTGGTGAATCCACCGTCCACCCCAAGAGCGCCATTGTGCCTCCTTCACTTGATCGAGGACCCCTTTGAATTAATTGGCATGGACCTCGCCATTAGAGTGGACGGCACACGGCCATCGCTTTGTTTTGGTTCTGGTGGACTACGCAACGCGATATCCGGAAGCAGTGCCGTGAATGTCATCTGGTGAATTCACCGTCCACCCCAAGAGTGCCATTGTGCCTCCTTCACTTGATCGAGGTCCCCTTCGAACTAATTGGCATGGGCCTCGCCATTAAAGCAGACGGCACACGTGTATCGCTTTGTTTTGTTTCTGGTGGACTACGCAACGCAATATCCAGAAGCAGTGCCTCTGCGCAACATATTTGCACATGGTGATGTGGAGGCACTATTCAGAATAATCTCCCGAGTGGGGATTCTGAAAATAAATACTCACTGATCAGGGCACAACGTTTATGTCACGAACACGACACAAACTGTACAAATAATTGGGGATTAAATCGATTTGGACCAGCATTTACCATCCCCAAATAGATGGCTTTGTTGAATGATTTAATCAGACACTAAAATATCTGTGTGGCATGGCGGAGGGCGGGGCCGGGTCGCGATTATACACACCATGTCCCTTATCAGGCTAATCAAGCCTCCGAGAGGGATAAAGGCCGACTGCAGAGTATTGTGCGGGAGAGAGAGATAGTTTACGGACATGTCCGTCATGTGTGTTTGTGTCTTCTGTTTAAGTTTTAGAAACTTTTATTATTTATATTGAAAAGCCGGTTCTCGCCTCCTTTCCATCAAACGTCTTTACACTGGTGCCGAAACCCGGGAAGGAGGAGGGATACGCCAAAGTAGATTTCTCGCCACTACCGTCCACCCCAACGGAGCAGCCGCTGCCATCTGCTGGGGGACGAGGAGCCCGACCGCGAGGGGAGAAGGGGCTCCTAACCGATCAGGGCCGCTGCCAGGGGCAGAGGAGTCCCCTACCAGCCGCTGAAACGCGCCGGGGTCTGAGACCACCGAGCGGGGAGGGGCTCACTGCCAACCGCCTGGAGCGGGAGAACCACTGTCAGGGGCGGGGGAGACCCCTTCTGTTCCCCAAGAACGCAGCGAGGCGTTCCGTCCGCCAGGGGCTGGAGGTCTGCCTCCGATCTGCCTGAAGAGGCGCGGCTGTCGTCCGTTAGAGGGTGGAGGAGTGGCCGAGGAACAAGCTACGGCATATCAGAGAACTGGCGAGTAAGTGTTTTTTTTTTTATCTCTCTCTCTCTCTCACTGCCGCTCTGTGTTGGCCTTTTCCCTCTCGCTTAAATGTGTTTTTTTTTGGGGGGGGTACTACACTGTTACAGGAAGTATCCCCCCTATTTAATTATTTCTGTTTCCCTCCCCTTGTCCGCTCCCTCGTCCAGGTAGACAGGGATGACATGTTGGCAGACGAGGCAAAAGGCATGCCATTTGAGGACCATTTGAGGTCAAACGGCGGGTTGAGGAATTCAATTTAGAGGAGAAACGAATGGATAGAGGTGGAGCATGTCAGATTTACAACCTCAATCTCCTAAAACCACAGAGAGGCGGTCCCTGCAATGTTGGTTCCAGAGAGAGAGAGAAGCTTGGACCAGAGGTGAACTTAAAAGCCACCGATCGAGTCACCCCGGTCACTTGTGGAGACCTCCTCTCACCGTCACAAGTCATGGAGGTTGCATTGAGAATTCTCGGATGTGTTCTCGCCTCTTCCCGTCGGTCTCATAGAGCACCATATTGAAATGACCTCAGGGGTAGCGGTACACAGTCTTCCCTACCGATTACCTGAACACAAAAATAAAAAGTGGTTCAGGAAGAATTAAAGGCCATACTAGATATGGGGGTAATAGAAGAATCCCACAGTGACAGTCTGGCTCTGTGTGGATTGTAAAAAAGTCAATGCGGTGTCTAAATTTGATGCGTATCCAATGCCTCGTATTGATGAACTGCTCGAGCGGTAAGGCACGGCTGGCTTTTATTCAAAACTAGATTTGAAAAGGGGATATTGGCAGATCCCCTTAACTCCCAGGTCCCATGAAAAAAAAGAATTTTTGGCTTACTTGTCACCAATCCTTTCCATTCGGGGGCCCCCAGCTACATTTCATCGGCTCATGGACAGAATCCTCAGACCAAATGCTGCATACGCCGCTGCCCTGTCCCTGAATGTCGACAAAACAAAATAGATGGTTGTTGACTTTAGGAGAGCACAAGGTGAACACTCTCCGCTGAACATCGACGGCTCTGTTGAGATCGTCAAGATTACCAAATTCTTTGGTGTTCACCTGGCGGAGAACCTCACCTGGTCCCTCATCACCAGCTCTATCACCAAGAAAGCCCAGCAGCGTCTCTACTTTCTTCGAAGGCTGAGGATATGCACATGTCCCACCCCCCATCCTCACTACATTCTCTAGAGGGACTGTTGAGAGCATCCTGAGCAGCCGCATCACTGCCTGGTTTGGGACTTGCACCGTTTCAGACCGCAAAGCCCTGCAGAGGATAGTGAGGACAGCTGAGAAGATCATCGGGGGTCTCTCTTCCCTCCATCAAAGACATTTACACAAAACACTGCATCCGCAAAGCAACCAGCATTGTGGACGACCCCACACACCCCTCACACAAACTCTTTACCCTCCTGCCATCTGGCAAGAGGTACCGAAGCATTCGGGCCCTCACGGCCAGTCTGTGTAACAGCTTCTTCCCCCAAGCTATCAGACTCCTCAATACTCAGAGTCTGGTTTGACACACACACACACACACATGAGTTGCACTTTAATTACTGCATGTGTGTGTGTGTGGACATGTATAATATTTCCATCTTATTGCTGTGCTTTTTAAACTGTGAGTGTTTTATGTTTTTATGGACTAGCCCCATGGACTTTCATTGTAAGTCCCTTACTGTAACTGCGTTTTTTGCTTCTTTCTTTCTTTTTTCTTAAAAAGGGACAAGTTTATTTTCTGGGTTAATTAACATTATGCCACAAATTCTGTCTATTGAGCTTAAACTTTATTGAACCTGGAACATTCCTGTAAGGGTCAATATTTATGTTTTATGATCCCTCGATTAATAATTTTTTTTTATATATATCTTTAATTGTGTTTCTGCTTGTGTTCAGAGGATCGTGCAATTGAGTTGATATCTCATAATCAAGCTGGAATAAAAAAGATCCTACAAAGTGTACAGCCATGTGTTAAGGTTCTTGAGACTTGGGACAAAATCCCTGTGGAGGAACGACAGGTAAAATAGAGATACAATAGGAAAACATTTTATTTTTATTGCAAATATGTTTAATCTTTTGTGATATTAGACTTAAATCTAAACTTTATTCTTCTACAGGTCATGTTAGAGAGTTTTAAAGGCAATCCATCAGAAGACGAGGTGTACCAGCGGTTGTTGAGTTTTGTCAAAGATGAGCGAGTTCTGTCAGCTCAAACAGTCCATACATTGATAGACCAGATAAAACAGCAGCAAAATGCTGGTCCTGGATCAGTCAGGAAGCACCAGGGAGAAGAGAGCTACCTCAAGGAAAAAGGTAAACTGACCTGCAAATGGGAAGTGTTGCATGACAGGACACTTAAAGCATAATAACTTTAAATCCTATCAATGGTGCTGACCATTAAGTCTTGATCTTGTGATCTTGAGGTCTTGAGACCTCTCGAGATCATAAACGTAGACTTAATCTAGGGTTCTAGCATTAGTCTGCTGTAACACAGTTCAATGGAAAGAAGGTGGCGAGAACCGGCTTAACAATATAAATAATATTTTAATAATAAACTTAAGCAAAAAGACAAACACACACAGGTGTCGGGCATCTGCCCTTTCACTCTCTCTATCGCACTGCCATCTCCGGTCGCCTTTATCCCTCTCGGGATTAATCAGCCTAATTAGGGGCTGGGTGTCCGGAATCACAGCCCACCCTCCACCCTGCCACATTCCTCCCTCGTTCTATCAGGCCAGAGAGCCCCAGGCATGACGTACATCGCCACCACTCCCTCTTCTCCAGCCCCGTCTGCCGGCAGATCATCCCCATCTTCCAGGATCTGGGAGGGGACAAGGGGAGGGAAACAACAATATATTTTTTTTAAATGCGGTACTTACACACTGTAGCAGTGATAATACCAACCAAAAACACAATAATAATATTTAAAAGAAAGGGAAAGGCCAACGTGGTGTGGCAGCGGGAGAGAGAGAGAGGAAAAAAAAGGCAGACGCTCGACTGCTGCCACATCTGCATACGGCTGTTAGGGGGTCTGATATTAATCTGGGGCTTGGAGGGTCTGGTCTCAACTCCAACTCTGGTTCAGCATTTCAAGTCATTTATTTGGAGAAGTATTAACTTTCAAAGATCATATGTCAAATATTTTATATAGAATTTGCCAGATTGTGAGTAAATTGTTCAATATTTCTCTACCTTTCATGCAATTTGTTATGCCAAAGGTCCTGCTGGTGGTGTTTGGTTGTCTGGTGGACTTTTAGACCATGTATCAAAGCTAACTCACCACCTCTCCAGTGTCAACAACCTCTCAGAGCTTTTGACTAAGGCAGTAAATGACTGTAAAAATGAAGTTGAAAAAGAGGTATGTTCTTCTCCCTGTTTTTGCATGACGGATGCCATAAAGCTTAAAGTCCAGTTCATTATATTGTTTAAAAGGGATTAAATGCAAACTGTCATTTACATGTTGCGTTCTACGTTTTACTGCAGTTTCCTGATGAAATGAACACTAGAGGCGCTGCAACATCAGTGCATTTATTTCACTTTCACACAAATTATGACTGCAATGTCTGATTATGACCTTATAAATATTTATGTTTTGCTCTACTACTCACAAACTGCTATGTTATTACAGTTGAAGTCAGAAGTTTACATACACTTAGGTTGAAGTCATTAAAACAAATGTTTAACCTCTCCACATATTTAATATTTAATCTACTTTGTGCATGACACAAGTAATTTTTCCAACAGTTTTTTACAGACAGATTGTGTAATATTGACTCTATTACAATTCCAGTGGGTCAAAAGTTTACATACACCAAGTAAACTGTGCCTTTAAGCATCTTGTAAAATTCCAGAAAATTATGTCAAGCCTTTAGACAATTAGACAATTAGCTTCTGATAGGAGGTGTACTGAATTGGATTTGTGGATTTATTTTAAGGCCTACCTTCAAACTCAAAAACATTTTGTGGACCTCCACAAGTCTGGTTCATCCTTGGGGGTAATTTCAAAATGCCTGAGGGTACCACGTTCATCTGCACAAACAGTAGTACGCAAGTATAAACACCATGGGACCACTCAGCCATCATACTGCTCAGGAAGGAGATGCATTCTGTCTCCTAGAGATGAATGTAGTTTGGTGCGAATAGTGCAAATCAATCCCAGAACAACAGCAAAGGACCTTGTGAAGATACTGGAGAAAACAGGTAGAAAAGTATCTGTATCCACTGTAAAACAAGTCCTAAATCGGCATAACCTGAAAGGCTGCTCTGCAAGGAAGAAGCAAATACTGCAAAACTGCCATAAAAATGATAGACTACACTTTGCAAAAGCACATGGGCACTAAGATTTTACTTTTTGGAGAAATATCCTTTGGTCTGATGACACAAAATTCTAACTTTTTGGCCACAATGTCCATCGTTATGTTTAGAGGAAAAAGGGTGAGGCTTGCAAGCTGAAGAACACTATCCCAACCGTGATGTATGGGATGGCCGCATCATGTTGTGGGGATGCTTTGCTGCAGGAGGGACTGGTGCACTTCACAAAATAGATGGCATCATGAGGAAGGAAAATTATGTGGATATATTGAAGCAACATCTCAAGACATCAGCCATGAAGTTAAAGCTTGGTTGCAAATGGGTCTTCCAAATGGACAATAACCCCAAGCATAACTCCAAATTTGTGGCAAAATGGCTTAAGGACAACAAAGTCAGGGTATTGCAGTGGCCATAACAAAGCCCTGACCTCAATCCGATAGAAAATGTGTTGGCAGAACTGAAAAAGTATGTGTGAGCAAGCAGGCATACAAACCTGACTCGGTTACACCAGTTCAGTCTGGAGGAATGGGCCAAAATTCCAGCAACTTATTGTGAGAAGCTTGTAGAAAGCTACCCAAAAAGTTTGACCCAAGTTAAACTATTTAAAGGCAATGCTACAAAATTATAACAAAGTTTATGTAAAATTCTGACCTACTGGGAATGTGATGAAAGAAATAAAAGCTGAAATAAATAATTCTCTACTATTATTCTGACATTTTACATTAAAATAAAGTAGTGATCCTAACTAACCTAAGACAGGGAATTTGTTCTACAATTAAATGTCAGGAATTGTGAAAACTGTGTTTTAATGTATTTGGCTAAGGTGTATGTTAACTTCTGACTTCAGCTATATATCAAAACACATTATTTGAAAAATGATACATTTTAAAGCTTGTATTACAGACTGACCAACATTTACACACTTATTCCAATGTGATGAGCTTCTGCAGTAGCTCACCTGATAGAATTTGCAGGCCGCAGTTCGAGCCCAGCCAAGCCTTTGAGCTAACACGTGAGATATGTGTCATAGAAGTGACACGAAATGATGTGGTTGCTTCAGAAATGTGTTTTTCATATCGCATTTGCTTTTTCTACACGGTTATTTTTAGGTTTTGGTTTAGGGTAAGGACATCTGATTTGTTCACCTCTCATTTGCATTTAGAACACTATTTGTTAGATTTAAGATTGATTTATTGATTTTTATTATAGGAATGATTTACTCATTAAAACCTCCATCTAATATTTACCTTTAAAACCTTGTCTGATCTCGACACCATTTCACTCGCTTTTGGCACCCCTCGCTGGACATTTCACTAGAAAAACTGCAGCGAAACGTGTAATGAAGCACGTTATTTCATTTAGCAAAAATGTTGCCACGGCCACATAATATTCATGATATCAGGCTGACTTTTTTCTTCATATGTGTCTGCTCCTCTGAAGGTTGTGCTGGATTGCTGTAGTGCTCCATCTTCTATGGAGGTGGTAGAGAGGTTGATATGTAAACTCAGAGAGACAAGCATTAGTGAACAAACACTTCTAATGCTGCTTCATGTGGTCAATGGAAGCTCCTCAGATCTGACTCAACCATTGGAGATGCTGAAAGACACAAGAGGTATGCAGTGTCCATATATTTATGGGTGTTTCTTCAACTTTGGGCACTTAAAGAAAGCACTGTGGATTTCTGGAAAGTAAAGTCTAATTAAAAAGAAAATCTCAATTGTTTTTTTACATTTGTCTACTAACAATGTTGAGCAGTACCATCAGAGTCTCATAGAATGATTGCAACTAAAACTACATTTTTGCAAACTGACTTTTACATGCCCCATTGAACGTTTCATTGCAGTTTCCTGGTGAAATTAACACTGGAGTCTCTTCAACAACTGTCCATTTTATTCACTTTCACACAAATCAAGAGTTCAATGTCTGATTATGACTTTATAAACATGAATTTTTCACTCTTTTACTTACACACTGCTATATTATGACTAGGGATGCTCAGATCCGATATCTGGATCAGTATCGGCTCGGATACTGAAGCTTTTCCGATACTATGTGTTAGTCATGTTCGTTACTGTCAAGCTCCAAATATGACATAAAAGAATACCAAAAAAACATTAAAGCAGTTCATATGACTTTTGTATTCAAAGCCACTTGATGTGCGATAGCTCTGTGAATCACAAAGGCTGTGTTTTTAACAAGTAAACATATACAAACTCACGCACAGGCTGGTGATGGACTCGCAGATATTTTTAGCCTTCACAGCAGTGTGCAATATTTGAGCACTACTCAAGAACAGCATCTCAGATGTAGATGCTCAATAGTTCGTTTCACTTATAATATCCATTTAGAATGGCACCAGAGGTGCATTTTAACAGAATTTGAATAAGAAGTGAATTAAACTACTGTGAACTTGCCTACAAACAGACACATACAGGACTTCCTGAAGAGTTTAGAATGTCAGAATAAAAGCGTAAGGGTTTAAAAAGTGCACGATTTTAATAAATTATTGTTATATTTAAAATTCAATAATAATAATATTCATAACAATTTATTTTTATTATTATTATTGTCATCATTAGTATTTGTTTACAATTTATAACAATATTTAAGTTGAATGGGTTCCAAAAAATAACTGTGAATGAAAAGTGGACTGATGTCTTATAACTAAATTTAACAAAAACGAGATCTGAATCCTTTAAAGTCCAGATGCATGTTGAAACATTTTTGGAAATAAAGGCAAAAATACTGGTTTCTTTTCTACTGAAGACTTGAAGACTGGAATTACTGTTAATTTTGCTGCTACATTATCCAGTATACTAGTTAATAATAAAGTGTTTCTTTATAAGCTATGCATTTATTTTGAAATAATGTGTAGTTAGAGGTTTGTGTTTCTTTACATATTAAAGTGTACTCCCAATTATTTCCATACAATAATGTAAAGATATTCTAAACTGATTATGCAAAACATAACACTGGTATCGGCTTGGGATCGGTATCGGCGATATTGAGATTTCCGATATCGGATGAGGAAAAGTGGTATCGGTGCATCCATAGTTATGACATCTAAACGCTTTTACTATAACGCATAGTTTAAAGAAAACGACACATTTTAACTCTTGTATTACAGACCCACTTACAATTACACACTTATTCTGATGTGATTAACTTCTGCAGTGGCTCACCTGATAGAGTGTTGTACTTTTTCCTCACCAGACCATGGTTTGAGTCCAGTCAAACATGCAAGCTGACATGTCAGATGAAAGTGTCACACAAAAAAAACATTAAAGGACATAGTTGCTTCAGACAATTTTATTTTCCTTTCGCATTTCCTTTTTCAGTTTGGTTTAGGTGTTGGTTTGTTCACCACTCAATTGCTTTTAGAACACTATTGATTAGGTTTAGGTTGAAGTTTTAGGGAGGTATATTTTACTCATTAAAACCTCTATCTAATATTCACCTTAAAAACCTCATCTTAAAACTATTAATATTTAACTCGCTTTTGCCACCTCCTGCTGCACTTTTCACTGGAAAACTGCAGCGAAATGTGTAATGATGCACGTAATTTAGTTTAGCAGACTTGAAAATGTTCATGACAACAGGCTGGTGCATCACAGGACGTGATTCCCAATCATGTTCAAAAGTGTTGGGTGTCATTTCCATCACATTTCAAATTCAGTATTTGTGTTTAATAGAATTCTGTTTTTTTGGTGGAATTGACAGTGATGGAAATGACATTAGCCCGTCTCCATTGCCTTGCTAAGGCTTATTTCATAGCTAACATTTTATGTCTTAAATATGATTAAATAATATTTTCAAACTTTTTGCATAACTTGGAAAAATTACAGCTTGATTGGAAATGATGGCCAGTAAAAATATCCTGCTCACAAATTAAATTGACCTTTAATTAGGGCCCAAGCACAAAGTGCGTAGGACCCTATTGTTTTCGTTAGGATTATTATTATTAGGGCCCAAGCCTTGAAAAGGCAAGGCCCTATTGTTTTCGTTAGGATTATTAGGGCCCAAGCCTTGAAAAGGCAAGGCCCTATTGTTTTCGTTAGAATTGTATTTTTCTTACGACTATTCGGGCACTTTTGGGGCTCTTAACGTGCTCGAAAACTCTGGAAACTTTGCACATGGGTCAGAACCCGCGGCCATTAGGGACGGGCTGAAGCTAGTACCGGGGCGTGGCAGGGGGGCTCGACGGCGCCCCCTGGAAAGGGGTCCGAAAACTTGGTCCATAAATCAAACACGCTTGCATGTAATAATATGAAACTCGGTACACATATAGATCTCATCGTTTCATATATCCTTCATACTTTTACTTTTTACCTCAGCCCAACAGGAAATCGTCTATTTAGGGTTCTTTGGAAAACACATGCAATGGAATGTGAAATACTCCTCCTAGAGAATTCCACCAATCGCCACTGAAACTTCGGTCAGCATGAAGTCAAGACATTGAGGATGAAAAACTGCCGGCGGATTTTTGATATCTCGAACGGTTTGGCCGTGGCGAGGAAACGAAATTATGGCGTGAAAAATGAAACAGGAAATGTGTTATAACTTCTGCATACATTAATTGATCTCGATGAAACCGCAGCAGTGTGATCGCTGGAAGAGGCCGATCGCATGGATGTGACTATTGTGAGTCCAAGTTATAGCGCCACCAACTGGCAGAAGGAAGTGTGTCACTTTCAAAATGCTTTGAAATCACACTCTTATTTTTACCCGATTTACTTAAAACTTTATGTGTATAATGTAAACACACGGCAGATGTAGACGTGTGAAAGGATTATTGATATCTTAAATACTGTGGTCATGGCAGCGCTTCAAAGTTGAATATTCTTTTTGATGCGTGGTGCAGGGGCTCAGTAGCGCCACCTGTTGACAAAAGTGGGGTATTGGTTTTATACTTCGACCTAGAGTCACAAAACTCAGGAATTATATTGTTCTCATCGAGCCAGACAACTTTCTAATTTACAGTCATTAGCTCAGACCAACAGAAAGTCAGATATTTTGGTTTGAATGTGGAACACATTGCAAAGGAAACTTTGAAGCTCAAAAACCCCATAAAGGTAGCATATGAAGGGAGCAAATAGCAAGGAAGTGTGTTATAACTTCTGCATAAATTAACTGATCTCGATGAAACTTCAGCAGTGTGTCACATGGATGTGACTATTGTGAGTCAAAGTTATAGCGCCACCAACTGGCAGAAGGAAGTGTGTCACTTTCAAAATGCTTTGAAATCACCCTCTTATGTCTCAAGTGAACAAACAGAGCAACAGAAAGTCAGATATTTTGGTTTGAATGTGGAACACATTACAAATTAACTTTGAAGCTCCAAAAGCACATAAAGGGTGCATAAAAGCAAGGAAGTTTTGTTATAACTTCTGCATACATTAACTGATCTCGATGAAACTTCAGCAGTGTGTTCGCGGGAAGAGGCCGGTCGCATGGATGTGACTATTGTGAGTCAAAGTTATAGCGCCACCAACTGGCAGAAGGAAGTGTGTCACTTTCAAAATGCTTTGAAATCACCCTCTTATGTCTCAAGTGAACAAACAGAGCAACAGAAAGTCAGATATTTTGGTTTGAATGTGGAACACATTGCAAATGAACTTTGAAGCTCAAAAAGCACACAAAGGAAGCATAAAAGCAAGGAAGTGTGTTATAACTTTAGCATACATTAACTGATCTCGATGAAACTTCAGCAGTGTGTCACATGGATGTGACTACTTGAGTCAAAGTTATAGCGCCACCAACTGGCAGAAGGAAGTGTGTCACTTTCAAAATGCTTTGAAATCACCCCCTTATGTCTCAATTGAACAAACAGTTGATAAAGAAATCGGGTATCAATATATTGAATTATGAATTATTGCAGTGATCAATGTCCGGTTAAGATGAAAATAAACTATCGCTCTGTCTAAGCGATTATCTTTCTGAAACACGTCACAAAAACTTACAGAAGCGGATAACACAAACATGATGTTGGAAATATACACTTATCAGAATAGTTATATTAAACTTTAGTCTATTTCAGTTAAAGCCATTTAAGTTATAAAGCTGTCTCATGTAATTTCTCCTTTAATTCTGTAATATAACCACTAGGTGGAGTTCTAAGCCTATTTTCTGTATTCTCGTTGTTTTAACGTTATGAAGAAGACTTGTGTACATGTTGTTGAGAACGCAGTAAAGTGTGACGCATATTTCGTTCTGTGAGTTTTATGAGTACTCCGAGTCTTTATTAAAACCAACACATGAAACATATGTCTAAAGAAAGTAGGGATGGGCTTATCGATCCTAACGTATCAAGATCCGAGTATGATGTTGTTTTAGGGTTGTCTGACTAGAGCTGTCGCGATAGTCAATATATCGACTTATCGCACGATATATGTAAATGAGCGCGATCATTTTTGGTGCCGCGATATATTGCAACTGATAATTTGTTTTATTATTAAAAATAATAATCAGATTCATTTTACATTAAAATGAATGTCACCAACATTTTAGTTGATCGCGCTGCCTCTGTCATCTTGTCTGCACTCTGTGTCGGAGGCGGGGCTCAGGCAGCGTGTCCACACACACACACACACACACACACACACACACACACACACACACACAGAGAGAGAGAGAGCGGACACCGTCAGGTGAAGAGAAGGCGTGAACCAACTGCATTTTAAAGTGTTCTGTTTCGTGACATCTTCAGCGAGCCAGTTAGGAAGAACGAGTCCAACATGGAATTGATTTCAAAGCCGCAATCTTCAGCTCCGGTGTGGGAACATTTTGGCTTTAAGCCGAACGAGAGAGGAGAGCTAATTAACGTGAACGAGCCGGTATGTCGACTGTGTTTTAAAACAGTAGCAGCGTAAAGAGGCAACACAACAAACTTAAAATCGCACCTAAAACATAACCATCCCACCCAGTTTTTCAACCTGGGAACAACAACTGCAGCTGGAGTTGGAGAGGGCCTTCTTCCAGACAGTTATCTGTTGCAGATGCCTTTTCCCGACAGTGCAAATATAAACGTGACAGCCGAAATGGCGCACACTCACGGATAGCGTAACTCGCTATAAGAAAGACTGTTTAGCACAGCTGGTAACATTGTTACCCCAGTAAGATCCTGCCTTAAGCCCCACAAGGTAAACATGTTGGTGTTCCTTTCTCGGAATCTGCCTAACAATTAAAAAACTAATCTGGCAGCAGAAATGTCCTGTTGATGCATCTGTGCCTTTGTGTGAGACACTTTAAAAGTTTAAATTGACATATTAGCCTACTTTGTTTTGATCTAGTTCTTGATACCTTGCACTTTTTTGTTAACGAAAGTGTATTTATTTACTTGTTTTATTTATTTGGGATAGGCCTATATTTTTTCACATTTCACAATGTCTAAATATTGAATAGAATAAGAATAAAATGTTCTTTGTTCTTTGAAACAGTGTACTTGCATTATTATGCTATTATATTGTCATTATGTAATCAGTGGCATAAAATGGTCTGAAAATTACAATAATATCGTTTATCGCAATTAATTTATGTGCAATATATCGCACAACAAAAAGTAGTTATCGTGACAGCTCTATGTCTGACAGATTATTTTTGCTCGCATCTTCACGAAGGTTTGTCGGTTGTATACAATGTTTGCCTGTTTGAACATTCAAGCGATTTTACACTATTCAACTCAACAAATGTGAAAACAACTCAAATACATGTTTGCGAGCAGATTGAGTGACACAGCGATCGAGCCGCGTCGTGTCTAACGCTCGCTCGAACGCCTGCTGCTTAGCGTCTGAACGGACAATTTTATACAACAAAGTGTAAAAATACATGATATATTGAGGAGTCTGTTATGTCTCAAGTGAACAAACAGTTGAGAAAGAAATCTGGTATAATTATATTAAATTCTGGCATTATTCCAGATGACGTCCTGCTATATTTTTCTCTCGAAACAGCGGAAACAACTTAAACAAAATACTGCGTTATTTGTGCCCATACTGATACATTTAATACATCATCACAAACTATGAAAGTCGTACTTTTATTTGTGTACACTTAAAATAACAACAAAACCTTGTGCTTTTGTAAAATAAAGAAAATAAACCGGCTGCGCTGTCTCTGTCTTCGCGATAATCTTTCTGAAACACGTCACAAAATTCAAGTGAACAAAATCAGCCATTCACGCAGTCTGTATTTTATCGTCTCACAATGAATACAGATGCAACAAGCACGGCACAAAACGAAAATAATGATACTTCTCAGTTCTCAAAAGATTAAACTGAACTGTGCCTTGAATATCGTAACATGCGATAAAACCCTCTTAAAGAGACAGTAACAATTTAGCCTTCAGCCCTGAACATAGACAAGTCATTGAAAAGTACAAATGGTATTATTTTAAGTTTTTAATTTCTCTCTTACGCTGTAAAATGCCACGTTTTTGAATGGCATGTAAAATGTAAAAATAATCACTGATGATTTAAAAATCAAAGCACTGACCATTTAAAGTGTGAGCTTGTACATTTTGAAATTTATAAACAGTCACAGCAATGCAGTGTTATTATGTACCTAGATAGTCTTTCAAATAAAATGAGTTTACCCCAAAAATATATTTCTCTCATCATTTACTCACCCTCAGGCACGTGCACACATGGACATCAAAGGGGCTTGAGCACCTGCCCTTTTTCTTCCTCGAGAGAAATTAGTGCCCTTTTTTCTGGGGTGTTTATTTTTTATTTTTTAATAAATAAATTAATATATATATTCCTGTTTGCTACAGCTTCCTGTCAAACAAATATATTTATTAAATAAAAAACATCAGGTCGGTAGATGAGATTTTGTCGATGCCCGTCCTCCCTCCGTAGTCGTGTACAGTGCCTCGACTATACAGCTAATTAGCCAAAAGCAAATATAGTTAACTTGTGTCTTGCTAACATTCATGACTCATGAGCTACTAGCTAATGTAATAGGTTAGCTAAAGTCTAGCTAAGGCAATATATCATGGCCATACAGGCCAATATACTGTACTTATTGGAGACAATACAGGTGAATACAGTCACATTTGTGTGATGTACTTAACATAATGATAAATAATCTTAAGATATTATATCGTATGCTATGTATTGTGAATACACCCATGTTAAACATAGAAATGTACTTCCATTGCATATCATAGGAACACATAAGCGTAAATTATAATTACATTGATAAACCTGTACAAAGACCTCCAGATAAATACTGGCCTTCTGGATTAACACATTTAAGTGCTGCAAAAGATATTGACCTATGACATCCTATGACATCAAAAATTATTCTACATTTGAATTACCTCATAGATGTGACTATTGTGGTTCACGGTCATAGGCCCTGTCCTAAATGGCACACTTCATATGAATTTTCAGTCTTGTGTACTTATTTCATGTGTCCATTAACTCCTTGAGACCGAAGGGTGTCTCATTTTTCATTTTAGGTATCGGAAGGGTGCTCACGCATACTTTGTGGTCGATATGTGCCCTTGATGCGCACTTTGCAGAGCACACACTGATGCGAGCTCTACAGCACACATCTTCTCGACAGTCAAAGCGAGGTTACGTTATTGCCCATCGTGCACAGCAACCCTAAAGGCACGGGGGTGGCGGTGCCACCGGCTTGGGCCCGCCATCGCTGCTTGCAGCTATATTTATTATTATTATTATTATTATTATTATTATTAGGGCCCAAGCACAAAGTGCGTAGGACCCTATTGTTTTCGTTAGGATTATTATTATTAGGGCCCAAGCCTTGAAAAGGCAAGGCCCTATTGTTTTCGTTAGGATTATTATTATTATTATTATTTTTTTTTACGACTATTGGGGCACTTTTGGGGCTCTTAACGTGCTCAAAAACTCTTGAAACTTTGCACACTGGTCAGAACCCGCGGCCATTAGGGCGGGCTGAAGCTGGTACCGGGGCGTGGCAGGGGGGCTCGACGGCGCCCCTGGAACGGGGTCCGAAAACTTGGTCCATAAATCAAACACGCTTGCATGTAATAATATGAAACTTGGTACACATATAGATCTCATCATTTCATATATCCTTCATACTTTTACTTTTTACCTCAGGCCAACTGGAAATCGTCTATTTAGGGTTCTTTGGAAAACACATGCAATGGAATGTGAAATACTCCTCCTAGAGAATTCCACCAATCGCCACGAAACTCAGTCAGCATGAAGTCAAGACATTGAGGATGAAAAATTGGTCAGCGGATTTTTGATATCTCGAACGGTTTGGCCATGGCGAGGAAACGAAATGATGGCACGAAAAGAGAAACAGGAAGTGTGTTATAACTTCTGCATACATTAATTGATCTCGATGAAACTTCAGCAGTGTGTTTGCTGTACGAGGCCGATCGCATGGATGTGACTATTGTCAGTCAAAGTTATAGCGCCACCAACTGGCAGAAGGAAGTGTGTCACTTTCAAAATGCTTTGAAATCACCCACTTATTTTTACCCGATTTACTTAAAACTTTAGGTGTATAATGTAAACACACGGCAGATGTAGACATGTGAAAGGATTATTGATATCTTCGATACTGTCGCCGCGGCAACGCTTCAAAGTTGAATATTCTTTTTTGATGCTTTTGAGACTCTTAGCATACTTGAAATTGCATGAAACTCGACAGACACATCACATTTATTAGCCAGTACACATGTGCAAAGTTTCAGAAACGGGCGTGGTGCAGGGGCTCAGTAGCGCCACCTTTTGACAAAAGTGGGGGGGTTGCTTTACACTTTGACCCACAGTCACAAAACTCAGTAATTATATTGTTCTCATCGAGCCGGACAACTTTCTAATTTACAGTCATTAGCTCAGACCAACAGAAAGTCAGATATTTTGGTTTGAATGTGGATGTTTTGGAGAATTTTCTCTGCCTCTCTCACTGACCCTACGTCTCTCTGTGTCTGGGGGGAGGGGGGTGATTTGGCTGTTGAATGAGAATGCTTTTATTTTTGTTTTTCAAGGTTTTGGGGCGCTTAACGTGCTCGAAAACTCTTGAAACTTTGCACACGGGTCGGAACCCGCGGCCATCAGGGCCGGGCCGAAGATGGTACCCGGGCGTGGCAGGGGGGCTCGACAGCGCCCCCTGGAATGGGATTCGAACACTTGTCCGTATATCATTACATGCAAGCATGTTTGATATGAAACTCGGTGCACTTGTAGATCTCGTCGGGCCGAACAACTTTCGTGCTCTAAGTTTTACGCCAGCCCAACAGGAAGTCGTCTATTATGGGTTGTTTGGAAACACATGCTCTGGAAATATATATTTTCCTCCTAGAGAATGAATCCAATCGCCACCAAACTCGGTCGGCATGAAGTCAAGACATTGAGGATGCTACATTCCGGACGGATT